>NC_056739.1:933485714-933667614 GCF_019279795.1 Protopterus annectens
GTGTCTCATTGTAGTCCAGCGATATCTGCTTTCACCTTTGTGTTTTTCAATTACAGAACTCTGCTTATTAAAAAAATGCACATAGTTTTATAATAATGTTATAAAAGTATAAAAATATTAACCTGTTTATCATAAAGCTAAGGTTTTAGACAAGGCATCTTTGAAGATATTGTTCTTTATTACAAAAACATTATGCATTCATATCAGGACAATGTAAAGTTAAGTATGACTTTCCTTCAACACCTGGAAAGAGTCCCAAAAAAAGGAAGAGGTGTTGCTATACTCTATTCTGAACAATGTAACCTCTCCCCCTTATGCACTCCACTCCCAAACTTTCACCCTTCAGAACTGTTAATACTAAATTGTCATTCAAACATCCATAAAAAAATTTGCAGTTGCTGCCATTTATATCCCACCAGGTAAAAACATCCCCATCCTTGAACACATCCTGTTGTGGATGTCAACACAACATACCCTATGAAACAATCATACTCGGCGATATAAACATAGACTGGAAAACATGAACTACTGACTCAACAAAGCTCAGCATTAACCTTCACAGTTTCTCTCAGATAATCTCAATCCAAACATGCATGAATTAACACTACAATACCAGTTCTATCCTTGACTGGATCCTAACATCAGATCCAAACCTCTATCACAACCCCTGTATTCTGCCAGATAGATACAATAAGTGACCACCTGCCCAACTGCATCCATAGACACTCTCTCCAACTGTACAGGTCTCAATTATACAAAGACTGGTGTAAACTATCTAGTTTCAATTCTGTTACATTTTATAACAGACTCTCTTCCATCAACTGGCCCTGCCTCCTTTACCTACCCCTCAATGATGCAGTACTAAAATTAAACCAGACCAAAAAAACACACCAAAAAACAAACTAACAACGACAAGCAAAACTTTCATCATAAGGCCCAAACTAACTACCACTCTTAATTGCAAAAAATTCTGGAATACTGTCAATAAGATTCTTTACCCTGGAAGTCCCACAACACCAAACCCCTACCCAAACAATTCTGCATAAGAAACTGCCACCCTTCTCAATTGCTACTTTATCGACTGCATCTACAAACACATATAGACTCCAGCACCACCACCCTCTCCCTCAACCTACTGACAAAACCCCTTTCACTTAAGCCAGTTCCCACTGTTTACATAAAAACTCCTGCATAAACTAAAGCCATGTTCCCCTTCAACCAATAATTCAGCCCCCCCCTTTCTAAAACTCACTGCTGACTCAATAGCTATTATATTATATTTCTATACTAATCAATAGATTGATCCAAGAATCCATAGTCCCTGATACCTGGAAATAATTCTATACCATACCTTTACACAAAGGAGGAAACTCTGCTGACCTTTCCAATTTCAGGCCCATAGACATTCTGTCCCCATTTTCAAAAATCCTTGAAAATGCATACATACTCAGCTTCTCATCTTTCTTATTTAAGTAAACCTTCTGACAACAACCCATCACAGTTTTTGGCCCAACCACAGTACAGCCACTGCCCTTTTATCTTTCACACATAATGTAGCTGAAGCTAGAGAAAACGACAAACCTGTCTCTTGTCTGTTCCTAGACATCTCAAAAGCCTTTGACACAGTCTCACACTGTAAGCTTCTAAAAAAATTAGCAGACCTCATCCTCTCAGCTTCCACTATTGAATGGTTCTCCAGCTACCTTAACAACAGGTTGCAGTCTGTCAGGTGTGCACAACAGGCTGCAGTCTGTCAGATGGCACACCTCCTTCTCCCCTTTTCTACCTATTCAAACAGATGTCCCCCAGGGCTCCATTCTTGGACCTCTACTATTCAACATATTTGCTAACAACCTTCACACATCCTGCTGCCACTCCTCTCTTATTCAATAAGCAGACAACTCCAAACTAATCTCTTCTGCTGACAATCTCTCTCAACTTCACACACTTACAGAAAACTCTTTCCTTTCTGTTGAATGATGGCTTACAGAAAAACAGATCATTCTAAATATCCCCAAAGAAAACAAATTTCTTTTTCTTCGAAAATCTCTCTCATCATAAATCGACCTTAACTATTTCATCAATTAATAACACAAACATAAAGTAGAATCCCACATAAAGCTCCTTGGTACCGTAATTGATGATCAATTAAAATTTGACCTTAATGTTCAACATTGTATCAAAAAAAAACACACACCAAAAACTGGGTCTGCTTTACAGGAACAAAAAATCCCTTATTACAGACTCCAAACTTTCTCTAGCACAAGCATTCCTTCCACCCAGCCTACTTTATGCCTCTCCAATCCTACTAAACTTACAAACTACTTTTATTGCCAAGTTTGAACAAACTTATAACAAAATTGCAAGATTTGCCACAAATCAGCCCTATACCTCTCACCACTGCCTGTCACTAAAGAACCTACAGTGACTAGAATTGCCCAAACAACCGCTACTATCACACTACACATAACACACTCCTTCTTCAACAAACCCACTGCTTGCCCTTCCTGCTCTTCTCTAGTATCCTACTACACCCCAAAAAGTTAACTTTGAAGCTCTGACCAACCTCTCCTGGATATATACAAGTCCAATAAAACTATCGGCAAACATCTGTACAAATACTCAATATCTCAAGCCTGGAACAAACTCACTTTCACTGTAAGAAGTATTACCTACACAAATAGCTTCAAAAAAGTATTAAAAAAACACCTTCTCAAACTCATGGATCTGCTCCTGACAGGACCCTACATAGCTCCCCCTTCTTTACTCTCATTACAATATTTTTACAGATCTAGCTCCCTAGACTGTTTCTCTACTGCATATCTCTGGCTCACGCAATATGTGATATATCAACCTATATTTCAATTTGTATGCTACAATCTATGTCTCAACTTACATTTCAGTTTTTGTTTCATTGTATATTCCTGGCTATGTACTAACATATGTCTCATTTTATGTTTCAGTGTATGTTTCTAGCTATGTATTTGTTTTTTTCTAAAATGTTTGTTTGATAATGTTTATCATATTTTGGAACTTTTCTCCTCAGATCTCGATTGAAAATGGGTTCAAGCTCAGTTAGTCCCAACCCAGTTAACGAATGTCAAATAAATAAATAAATTAATAAATAAATATATAACATTTCATTTGGCATGACACCCACATAGTCATTAAAGCATATTTGTCATGTTCCACTATATAAGGAACAAAACAGCAATACAGATGCACAGTGGTAACATAACACCACTTTCATAATAACTGTTCACACATTCCATAAAACCTAACTGAAAATCATTTGATAGAATTAATTGGTATATAAATACCAGTAATGCTGTATACTATTGTTTGGTTCTCATAATGAAATGAGTATCTCAGCCGAAGGTGATAGAGTGAGTGCATGATAGTACAGCTGTCTGCCCGGTGGTAAATGCAGGGCTAAAGAGGAGATATTACAACTTTCCAGTATCCTGAATTTGAATATAAACATTTTGGAATGCATAGCAGCCCTTGCAAGAAAACTCTAGATTACGTAAGAAAACAGTATTCAAATTAAATATAATGTATTTATTTATATTTGTTGTTTAGATTACCTAAATTCACTCATTTTCAATGGAGGTACACTGAGAAAAATTTGAAATGCATATAAAGTTCACAATAGTTAAATTAATTATAACTAGATGCATAAAACAATAAACAGTACAAGCGCATTGTCTGAGATCTACTAAAGAAAACACACACCAGATTGCCTTTGCATCCTTCTGTATTGAAACAGCCATATTGAACAATTGCAGGACAATGAATATGCCACGAAACATAAAACACCATGAAACCAAGTATGAGCAGATGACATAAGAGATCCGTTCACTCTGTCAAATTAAAAATGCCGCAACTGTTATCCACATTTACCCAAAAAGTACAGCATAAACACCTACTTGTGCTCTACAGTGAACACATAGAAGCCCTTTTCAGGAAAGAATGGCAGAAAACAAGGGTGGAGGGATAAACCCACCTCCATAGCCCAGCAGAACTAACGGGGGGAAAGGAGAGAGTTAATGTGTTACTCACCACAAAATGCAGGTAAACAGGTCAGATTTAAAGCCCAGACATGTCATAAATGAAGTGGCTCTGGGACAATGTCTTCAGTGCCGCTAAAGGCGATTGTCACAGGTCCACTGAAGAAAACACAAGCCAGATTGCCTCTATGACCTTCTTTAATGAAACAGCCATATTGAACAA
Source organism: Protopterus annectens (assembly GCF_019279795.1). Lineage (NCBI taxonomy): Eukaryota > Metazoa > Chordata > Ceratodontiformes > Protopteridae > Protopterus > Protopterus annectens. The sequence continues at coordinate 933,489,948 of NC_056739.1, forward strand.
TTGCAAAACAGTGAGTATGCCATGAAACTTTCAACACCATGTAACCAAGCATGACTGGGTGACATAAAAGATCCGTCTACTCTGATGCCTTAAAAATGCTACAACGGTTATCCATATATGAGTACAGCATAAACACCCCTTGTACTCTATAATAAACATATAGAAGCCCCTTTTATGCCCTGGAAAGCAGGAGGAAGGGGGGGGGTAAATTCTGCCTCCATAGCCCACTAGGCGAAGCCTGCCCCTCCCCCTTCCTGGGATCACAGTATGCTAAGTAAATAAAAACATGCTAATAATATTCATGCACATAGTAAAACATCCTGTACACCCAAAGAAAAGTCCAAATTGAGCAGGTCAAGTCTCAGATGAGACAGGTGAACCATCTGAAAGAAACCAAACAGGGTCGCTTGACTTGCAAATCACAATGGTCAATACCACAGTCATCTAAACCTGGGGCTGCCCGACACACTCAATGGTTAGCATTTCAGAGTGCTTTCCAAAATTCTAGGAGGATCAGAATAAGGCCAGCATGGTCATCAAATCATAGCTGACCAGCAGACAATGGCCCCAAGGCACATCATTTTTTGTGCACAATAGCATTCTAAAATTTCTGATAAGACACATCTCTTCAGCAGTCATCCAGCATTTACTTATTTATTTATTTGTCATTTGTTTACCAGGAAAGTCCGACTGGGCTTGAATCCCAAAAATGCCAAAGGAAACAGGGAACCAGACCAAGAAAGACAAGCTTCAGGCTGGGAAAACAATCCAAAGTAATCCGAAAAGTAGCTGGAATAAATGCCAGTGACACTTGTAAAATAAGTACTTTAATGAGGTCAGTAGAAGCAAGCGCTTTCGCTCGGCTAAGTACCGAGCTTTCTCAAGTTAAAGTAAGACTAAGACTACTAACAGCAACATTAAATAATCCCTTCCCAGTCACATGGTTAGTTAATTAGCCACAAATTTAAAGTTAATTAACCACAAATTCAAAAAACACACATTTAAGGAACAATTTCAACTAAAAGCATATAGCTAGATTTTCTAAAAATGAACATAAATATAATAAATTTAAAACAGTGTAATATAAAACACATTTCCACAGGTCATAAATGTGAAAACTAGTATAGCTTTAAAAAGTTCATAATAAATATATGTTGATGTAATAAACGTGTCATATTGTGACACAAGAATCATAAACAGTCAATAATGTACCTTGAACAATATGTGTACATAAAAAACTATAGACGTGCCCTTCTAATTTTAAGAACACTACTAATGTTGATGCTCTCATTCAAACCCGGGGGTCTACTTGCATCCAACTTAAGTTGCCAAAGGAACTCTCTGTATTCTAAACTAGTTTCCCAGTCTCCACCCCTGGCATCAGGGACTACTTGTTCCAGGACTAAGAATCTAAATTCAAAATTGTTACATAAGAGAGAATGCTTATACAAAGCATTTGATTCTTTTTGTTTAGAAATATCATACAAGTACTCGTAGATTCTCTTCCTAGGTGGCCTTTCGGTTTTGCCTATGTCGAAACTGGTGCAAGTAATGCAAAACCCTAGATAAACCACCCCTTTACTCCCACAGTTTGTGTAAATCTTGGGGTTGAAAAGAAAATTCCTTGAAGCAAAATATAGACTTGGGGTGTTAAAAATAGCATTGCATATTTTGCAGGCACCACATTTAAAGGTGCCTATTCTGGGGAGCTGTGTGCTCGTTTTGGAAGTGTAATTCCCCTCAAAAATCTCTTTAAGATTAGTGTCCCTCTTTCTGATGAACTTGGGATGTGCTGGTATTATGTTTTTTAATTCATCGTGGAGTGAAAGAACTGGCCAATGCCTATGTGTCACTTCTTCGACTTCAGGAGAGTTGAGGCAGTAAGTGTAAATAAAGCTACCATGGACATCGTCAGGTGTCTTATTATTAATAATATGATGGAGAGTTGCATCTGTACCCAAAAGAGGGGGGTAACAGGTTTCCCTACTATCCATAACCTGTCGGGCTAGAATGGTTAAGAGTGTAAAAGGGTACCCTCTTTCATGGAACAAGGATTTTAAAAAATTGATCTCTTCTAAAAAATCATGCAAAGTACTAGACATTCTGGAAGCTCTAATGAACTGCCCTTTAACAATACCCATTTTTTGGTAAAAGGGGTGCCCACTCTGGAAATGTAAGTATGAATTAGAAAATGTGGGTTTCCTGTATAGTTTAGATTGAAATGAATGGTTAGGTCAATCTTTGTATAACGTTACATCAAGATAGTGAAGTTCGTGGTCACTGATTGTGTAAGTGAAGGTCAAGAAGTGGGTGGTTGAATTAAGATAGTTGAAAAAATCCAAAAATTGATTTTGAGTACCCGCTTGTTTCTATTTACCTCATTAAAGTACTTATTTTACAAGTTTCACTGGCATTTATTCCAGCTACTTTTCGGATTACTTTGGATTGTTTTCCCAGCCTGAAGCTTGTCTTTCTGGGCTTGAATCCCATTTTCAACAGAGGCCCGGGGAGAAAATCTCCAACACACATAGTTCAATTAATAAACTGCATAATATTATCACATGAAGTGCCGTAACAAATAGCATATTTGATGTACAGGAAAAATAAAAGCCAGATCAGAAAGTCATACAGTGAATATTGAAAAATAATCATCGGATATTGTTCACCTGGTAAAGTACAATCAATAGTGATAACCAATGTTAAAGATGTTAAGTATTTTCAATATGGGCAAAAGACTAAAAGAAAGAGATTTTGCAGCCGGGGGGGGGGGATTAGGAAATGGAGTTAAAGTAGGGAGCAATCGGAGAAGTAACTGGTGCTTTGGCTAATAAGAAAAGGGAGAAAAGGAAAGGGGAAAAAGAAGAGCATGGGAAAGAGAAGGAAGAAGGAAGAGAAGGAAGGAAGTAGGAAGAGATGGGAGAGAAAGGAAGAGAAGAAGGAAATAATCGGTAGTGTCAGTCTGGTGTAAGACACTTACAGAGATAGGAGATAAGGAGAAATCTGTTTAGAGATTGTTTTCTGTGACTACATGGCATTGCTCAAATATCTGTAGGAATACTGTGCCAGACCTTGGCTACTGAGTAGGAATATAGGCAATGATGAATAGATTTTTTTGGTTTATGGATTTCAGGAATGTGTTTCTCATATGAGTGAAGAGGGTGATTAGGGAGGTAATGGATAAGAATGGTGCTGGTTGCTTGGCAGGATAAGGATTTGTGTACTATTTTACGAGCAAGGAGGAGTTGGGTGAACTTGAGTTAGTGAGGTAGCTCAAGCCAGTTTAAATATCTGAGGGCAGAGCAGTGATGGGAATTGTATGACTGATTGACTGCAAATCTAGCAACTTTATTATTGCAGAGCTCACGGTTTGCCATAGGGTGATATTCATATGGGATATTGTCTTCAGAGGGTGAGAAGAGCTTATGTTTGTGGAATAATTTTTATATAGGAAGTAGAGACAGATTTTAAGTTGAAAATGGTATTTTTAGAGCTTTGAAGTTTGTCGGGGGTGGCAGGATTCTGTAGGGAGTTTTGGGTGAGGGTAGCTATTGAGTCTATAAAGTGGGAGTTAAATTTAGAAGCAGTTTCTAAGGGCGAGATGTCTGGGCAAGGTTTAGGGGTACTAGGAGTCACAGGATATAATATTTTCTCAATAATGGACCAGCATTTTGTGGGGTTGTGGTTTTGGTTATCCTGTGGGTTGATATAATAATATGTCTTATCAGCAGTAATCTGCAGTCATTATCTTCAAGGTAGAAAACAACTACCTGAGGTATGCCAATCACTTGCACCATATCCTTCAAACAAGACAAAAGCTGAGCACACCTTAGGCCTAGGAAGCTTTACAAATCACTTTGTAGGTGGAAGGATCAAGACTTAAGTTTAATCCATTGGGCCAAATAGCCACTTTCTAACTGCTGTGAAAATATAAAATGCCCTAGAATTACCACTTGAACTATACCTGCAACATAAAAGAAATACTGTAATTATCTTACCTAACTCAAAACGTCATCTGAAGACAAACACCCAACCCTCTTAATTAAAGCAATAGATTGACCCTCTCTAGTTAAAGCAGAAGCCCTCCCAATATGAAAGGGGCGCATGGAGATGCTTAAGCTAGACACATTCTGAACCTGAACAGCTTTGTGCAGAACTGCACTAAACATCCTGGACATGATGAACTTATTGTGCCCCTCTTGAAACACCAATGTAGCAGGAGAGAAGGGGACAAGAAACAGGGATAGATTCTGATCCGAATTTGCAGGGCACAACAAATGAATGGAAATAAATCCCATCTTAATCAGGCATCCCCAAGCCAACCGATCAATCTTGGACTTACCCAGTCACACCGATATGGAACTGTTAAAAATATACACATCTTCCCACTTAAGGGTAGGCAACAATTCCTCAACTCTACCCCACCAGTACATCCAAGTAGCCAGAGTGACATAGCTGGCACAAAGTAGGGCACTGGGAATGATGATATGAATACCTTGAATAATGATTCACAACATGTTTAGGTCAATAAAACCTATAACCATTGTAGACCAGTGTCTTACTCCAACTACTGACCAATCTAACCACTCACCAAATTTTGGCAAAATCCTGGAGGACCTGATATCCTACCCCAAAAGCTGAGGGCTGCCATGCGGATTTGAATGGTATTAATGGCCTCATTCTGACAGCACCTGTAAACCAAAAACTGGCAAATAAGAGATGGAACCCAAGTCCTATTACCCACAGGTAGTTCCTTAACAAACTGCAAAAAGGCCACAACAGAGGAACCAAAAGACCTCTTGGTGCTAGTTGTCCACTACTGTGAAATCAAGTAGGCAGCTACTGTAACATGAATTACCTGAGCAAAGACTGAACTTTAGGAGACCTAGATGTCCTCTTGCTTAAATCATGCACTACTGAAAAGTAATCACAATTTAAAACCACTTTCCTGCCCCACAAAACATCACCCCAGACCACCAGTGCCATCCAAATGGGCATAAGCTTGAGAAAGGTGACATCCCTTCTAACCTGATTGCCCCACAAAGAAGGCCAAGGTAATAAAATCATCTGCGTTGACAGTAGGTACCCATTCTCAGTGTCCCTACCACATCCATTAATAACTGAACCTCCTCTAAGGACAACCAATCCTTTTGCCAGAAACACGACCATTATGATGGGCAAAAAAGTGCTTTCAAATAACCAAATCCTTCTTGACCCTCTTATTCACTCTGACCATGTGATGCTTCTGTTGTACCTCTCTTAGAAAGTGAGCCAGTCTCCTGACAAATGCCCTACCTGGTACAATAGTTTGACATGCAAAACAGAGAAGGCCCAGGAACTCCATGACCCAAGATATTGTAACTTATTTAAAGTCCAACAATTGACAAATTGCCTCTTTGAGCTTTTGCACCTTATCCAAGGGAAGTCTGAACACAGACACAGAAACATCAGTTTCCAGACCTGTTCTGAAAGGACCCTCCATTTTGCCTTCCCCAGTGGGACAACAGTTCCCCACTCAGTTCAACAAAAAGGGCTATCTTTACCCCTGCTCTACCCTCTCCAACAAATAAAAAAATAATCCAACTAGTGGACTGCTGCCTATTCCGGGGCTCCTTGCTGCCAAATCCAATGTAATGCAGAGCTAACTTTCTCAAACGTGGAGCAAGCCATGGAGTATCCCATTGGCGTGACTGTATTTTTGAAAAAGTCTCCATCCACTTTCATCCCCAGGGACTCCAAATCAGCTGTACAACACAGAATTAAACAAAAGACTGATTCATTATTAGCCTTACTCAACCAAGGATCTCTAAGTTTTTAATAATGCCATGGCATCCTGTAGCATGGCCAGGAGGGTAAGACAAGTGATGAATGAGTCTGAACTGCCCAGGGGGTCTTTTCAGATGCTAAACCCAAATGAGAAATTTGAAAGTGAGGGACCAGAAAAGTAGAAAGGGGAACAAAATTCTGCTCATCACAATCTCCTTGTCAAGAAGTAGCCTTAGCTCCATTTATTTGCCTTTAATGGACCATAGGTTACTACAAGTCTGAAACTGAGGGACTGCTCTTGCCTTTAATGAAAACCCATGAGAAAACCTTCATAAAAGTTCTTGTCAAAAAGAATGATTGGGGTAATATGCCAATAAACAAAACAAAACATCAGCCTTAAAAGTAAAGGGAGTAGGCCTACTTTCTAAGGGGAATCTGAAATTAAGCTCCCCCCTTCTGCTACAAAATGATTGAGATGCTCTGGGTAATTACAAAGAGACCCTCCAGCTGTATGACCCTTGGTTAAAGGAAATGTTATGCCCAAGTTACTGTTTCCTTTGATTAACACTTGAGCATGTAATGCCCCTTACCACAAGCAAAGCACATATGATGAAAATGACAAGCTGGCCATGGGCAGAAACTGTTGTTAAATGTCCAACATGATTTAATGGTAATAGGGCTGCTTTCTGGAATGACTTGACTGGAGATCCTAGGCCTGTCAACCATGATACTCAACCAGGAATCCACTTGCTTCTGTTCCGATTTGAGGGGAGTGTCCTAAGCTTCTGGTCATACCATAACCAAGCAGTCCCCTCCCCACCCAAAACTGTTGTGGATCCTTGATAGATTTAAAATAAGCTATCAAAGGGAAAGCCTGACTAGGATCATCCTCAACTAAGATGGCCACAAAAGAAATAAAACCTCTACCCAGTTGTCCCATTCGTGCAGCTGGATCAGGTCTATATTACGTGATCGAACGTATAGGTGATCGAACACCTAAACCTCAACACGTAAATGTCAAAATTTGACAATTGTAAATGGCCATTTATGCAGTTTTTCCCTGGGAAATTTGCTTGTTCATCAATGGTAATTTGCCCTTTTCTCCAATGTAGAGCGATCTTGAAGTTGGTATATTTAGCTGGGGGGTGGGGGGGGGCCCCTCCCAACTTGATTAGTGTTTAAAGGTTTGTTTTGTTTCTGCTGGCCAAGCAATTTTTTTCCTAGAGAAAAAATTCACGTAAATGTCTGTTCGCGGTTTTAAGGGTTCGACATTTACATGTCGATGTTTAGGTGTTCAATCACCTTAACGTTCGATCACATAATATAGACCCACTGGGCCTTACTTGCTTTCCTTTTATCCAGAACTGCCAGGGCTGTCATCAAATCTTTGCTCCTGGTGACCTGTACATCCATCAAACACTGGATCCCTTTCTTAGTGACCAAATCAAAAATATCAATATACTCTCCCTTCAAAATCTTATCTCTCAGTGACGGATGTATATGTGAAATGATACCTGAACCTGTAGAGACCACAGTATCGATCTCTTTGGAAATGAGCCCCTTTAATTCCCTTTGAAGAAGTGGCCCACCCATAATTAGCCTCCAAGAGTCCCAGTCTGACCCAACAACATTAACTTCAGCCTCATTTCCATCCTGATAGCCCATTTCTACAAACAAATCAAACAATTTGACTTTATCACCTTCAGACAAAGTATCCAAATATGTACCCAAGTATTCCTCTGCTGACTATACTGCATCCTGTTATTCTATACCCATTAAGTTAGATAATTACCTGCCACCTCTACTGTCTCCATGGGCATGGTCACTACACTGGTAGGACCACTCCTCACTGTGCCAAGCCCCTGCTTCTTTCTCTGAGATCTGGCATGCTTGACTGAAGGGGATGTATCAGTCAGATCCTGTGCTATCAGGTTGCTACATGTCCTTCTACCTGGGTTGACACTTTCAGACCTGGACTACCTCCACTCTGCCAATGTCTTGTCAAGACATGCATTCACCTGGTTTGCCAATTCCTCCCATCTTTCCCGAAAATCTGACACAATCTAGCCATCACTGCTCAGGTGGCTCAACCTAAAGAAAACAAACACAAAGCCAGCAGCAAGAAAACCCCCAGCTGACAAACTCATGACAGCTATAGTGCAACTGAAAAGCACCTGATTGTAGAACTTCAGATGCTGACAAGAGAAAAATACACAGGCATTCTGGAATTTCCAGAATTATAAACTATCACCAAAGTAAACTCTGACAAGCACGCCAAAATGTCACTCCCACACCGGCCTAAACAGTACTGCCCCACAGCAAGCTGGACCAAAGAACAAGAAAAGTACAAATACACACCTCACCAGTACCAAAACAAGTCCTGAGACAAATCTCCAAACACACCCACCCAGAACCACACCACACAGAAACCTCCTAAACATTGACACAGCCATCAGGAAAACAATAAATGAAGTCTGCAGAGAAAACAGGCCCACACAGCTCCTGGCAATTCAGCAATCCACCAAGTCCAACACAGAAGCACTCAAAACCCATCCATGCCCAGGAACCCTGACCCCCCCCCCCCCCACTAAGCCAGGACCAGTCCGGCTGTCCCATGCTGAGAGCCCAGGGCATAGTTCCCAATGAACCAAGGACAACTCCCAACAGAACAAGGGACAAATCCAGAAACAATCAGAGACAACCAAGGAAACCTTCAAAAGCTCCAGAACTGTTATCTTGAAACACTGGCAAGACAAGGAACGTAAATCAAATGCCAGTCTGTACAGCAAAGAAGACCACAACTCCAATGCACTGTCATAATTTCTTAAATGCAAATCACCTTCTTTCCTCCTTCCTTTATATCATCAGTCATACGAGGAGCAGTCCCGACCCATAACCAAGAGGAACAGACCAACCAACACTGGAACACATCAGCAGCAAGGGACAGCTTCAAAATCCATAAACTATCAACTTGAACACTGACAGAATAAGAGAATGTGAACCAACACACAGATTCTGCAATAAACAGACACATAACTGTAGTGAATTATCACCATTCGTTCAGATGTAAATCACCACTCCTCCTCCTTTTCTCACTCTCCCTCTCTCTCTCTTTTTTTTATTAATAATTAGGGGACAAAAAGGAACTGCCCAACACTTCACAGAGCTAACACTAAAGGATATTGCACTGAGTCAGAGGACATAACCAATCTTCTAGCAGAAAAATGTAGTTTAAACTTCTACCTCCCCCTCTCCATCTATATTCTGAGGTCACATACCTGCATCTAAAGCTCCTCAAATCTCCCAAGAAGAAGTCCTCAAGGTGCTAGCTAAAGCCACCACCACCATTTCTATGGGGCTGGATAAAATGCCAGACAACCTACTGTTCAGTCGGAAACATTACTTGCCAGACCGACTACAGAGGTTATTTGTTATAAGCCTCAAATCAGTCTTCATGCCAGATGAAGACAGAACATCAGTAATTGTCCCCTTGCACAAAGGAGGCATCAACAGAACCAGCTAATTATAGGCCCATAAGACTGACAAGCCTCATCTGTAAGGCCATGGAAAGGATTATTAAGGAATTAATAAATAAGGACAAAGGCACTTACAAACTCTCCACACTTGTCCTATATGGACAAACTCAAAAAACTCCAACTATTCTCTGCTCATATCGCTTACTTAGAGGCGATCTCTGCTTCACTTACAAAGCCATGTCTAACTCAGCTCTGTTAGAAATGCTACATCTAAATAAATCCCAATCCCTCCACATTACATGCTCCAGAGACCTCAACCTCAGTACCACAATCAACAGAACAAGCTAGAGGGACAGATTCATAACCCAGAGACTGCCCATGCTATGGAACAGACTTCCAATGCATGTCAATCAGAGCGCCTCACTGGCCTCTTCAAGAGAAATCTTATTGAGTGGATGGGAAGTAGAAAATTCACCCTGGGGACCACTCCAGTGACTCTACTCAACAGAGGCACTGGGAACTAAGGTCAGGTGGCACAATGCCATGGTAATCCTATGAGCTAGGCTTGTAAAGGCTCCAGGGCCATTAGCCTAGTACACACCTATGAACCTATGAACATGCCAGTTTGGATTCATCAAGGGCAGATCTTGCCTATTTAACTTGGTTGAATTCTTTGAGAAGGTTATTAAAACTATGGATGTGGGCAACTCAATACACATTGTATATCTAGTCATCACAAAAGCAACCATGCCACATGCAGGTATCATAGATAGAGTCTCCCCAGCTTTCACATTATGCAAAGCCCTTCCCTGGCCCTCTTCAAATGCAGTTTGGATCAATGGATGGTGAATTGCAATTTCACATCTGGAGTAGTGCTTATGTTCCTTATGGCCAGGGGCAATATGTAACATAAACCAACAGCAGAAAGTATAATAAACAGATAAACAAAAAATAGCTGTTGAAGGCACAGACCCCAAATGATGCTCTGTTGTTAAAGAACATCTTTATTAAGCGCTTTTCATCCAGATAGTGCTTGAACTTCATCAGATACATTCTAACTCAAACTTTACGCTTTAAAATTGTTAATGGATATGTCATGTGATCATGCTGTGCAAATTTGCTTCCCCTTAATTTAAAGTGATACACATAATAAAAATGCATTCAAGTATTAAATTTCTTCTAAAAAGTTTGACATTATCAAATTTCTTCATCCATGCTATATACAATACACTCTATATTTCATCACATATATAAAATATGAAATTTTTCTTTCCAGACTTTTAAGTTTAAGAACACTTAAAATCAAACACATCTTATTTATTCCAGGGTAATGGCATGTAATAGTACAGGTATAGTTTATGGGCTTAGATGCCCATGTAATAAATATTATATAGGTGAAAGTAAGATAAATTTTTCAATCAGACTTAAGGAACAGTTTAGAGATATAAGAAGAGGTAGACTGGATAATCCAGTAGCAGAATATTTTTTATAATTTTCATGAGGGGAACCCTGAAGGTTTACAAGCTACAATATTAGAACAATGTAAGGGAGGCTTTTTGGCACTGGAAGGGTTAAAACAAAGATTAAGACAAAAATAATCTATTTTTATCTTAAAATGCAATACTTTGTCTCTGAAAGGTTTAAACAAGGAATATAATTGGAAGAGTTTTTTATGATGTTCCTTTAAGAAGTATAATACTTTAATTGAAAGATTAGGGGGGGTGTTTCCTCTTTTTATATAAAAGAAGTATGTGTTTTATGGTAAAAATACACTCTGAAAAGGCTGTGGAAGCCGAGGCACTAGAGGGTTTTGTCTGTTTTATGATACTAAAGAAAAGCTTTTTACTTGCTTGCTTGCTTGCTGTGCTGCCAAAAGTTGCTGCTAATATTTTTTTGTTAAAGAAGAAAAGAAAAAAAGAAGCCTTTGTGGTTCGTGTCATCTCCTGAGAATTCTTGTGGATATACTGGTCTGCCTGTGTGTGTTAAAAGATTGTCTTTCACTTTTTTCGAGTGGGGTCTACACAAAAAAAAATAGCTGTTGAAGGCACAACCCCCAAATGATACTCTGTTGTTAAAACACATCTTTATTAAGACCTTTTCATCCAGATAGTGCTTGAACTTCATCAGATATATTCTAACTCAAAATTCACTCTTTAAAATTGTTAATGGCTGTGTCATGTGATCATACTATGCAAATGTGCTTCCCCTTAAGTTAAAGTGATACACATAATAAAAATGCATTCAAGTAGTAATTTTTTTCTAAAAAGGTTGACATTATCAAATTTCGTCATTCATACTATATACAATACACTCCATATTTCATCACATATACTTAACACACATACTACAAGTATAAAATATAAAATATGAAATTTATCTTTCCAGACTTTTAAGTTTAAGAACACTTAAAATTGAACATGTCTCATTTATTCCAGGTAAATAGCATGCATCCAGTCGGAGTTGCCATAATAATTCAAGCTTTTCAAGATTCAATGAGTGTGCCCCCCTCCCCATGTCAGCTGTCACTTGGTCAATACATTTAAATTTAAACTGGTGGTTTTCATTTTCTATATTGTGTCTAGCTAAGGTGTTCTCCTGTTTCTGCTGATTAATGCTATACACATGTTTGTATATGCTGTCCTTTAGCCTCCTATTGGTTTTCCCGATGTAAAATGCAGGACAGCTTTGGCAGGTAGCTAGGTACACCACCATTCTTGATGTGCAGTTGAATTTCTTTTCTAGGTAGCACTTTCTGTCCCTTATTTTAAATGTTGTGCCTGTCTCCACATATTTGCAATAGTTGCACATGTTACATCTGGACATCCCTGGTTGTCTGACCTGTTGTGAACAACCTTTACTTAATATGTCTTTAATGTTCCTACCACTTCTAAAAACAACCTGAGGGACTTCCATAAATTTATTTACCAAAGATGTATCATTTTTAATTACATTCCAGTTTTTACATATAATGCTTCTTATATACATCATGTCTATACTATATGTTGTAATAAATCTGTATCTTACAAGGGATACTCCAATGGTTTCTTTTACACCTCCATTTTCTTCCAAGATTGCCAATTCTAAGTTGTTTCTAAACACTGAAATAGGTGTGATTGCGCCATTAGATCTTTTTAATTTTACTTCTTCTGTTAGTTGGCTAATCATCTGGTCAGGATACCCTCATTTAAGAAACATGTCCCTGAGCTTGTTGCACTCTGTCATAAAATCAGAATCCAATGTTGTCATTCGGGCAGCTCTTACCAGCTGTCCCTTAACCACTGAATGTTTTTGGTATTATGGCTGACAACTGGAAAAGTGTAGAAAAGCATTTGAATATGCTTCCTTTTGGAAAATTGTAGCTGTATAACATTGTTGGTTCATATCTTTTCTCAGGTTTACATCTAAGTATGCTATTGAATCCTTATTGAAGTTGTATGTGAAGTGTAGGAAACTAGTTGTACTATTAAAGTACTGCATAAGCTCTATCACCTGAATGTTGTCCCCTTTAATAGTCATAAAAATATCATCCCAAAACCTGCTGTAGAAATATATGGTGCCCTTAATGTGTGGGTTGTTGTTAATAAATTCATATTCCCAGTGGGCCATAACTAAATTGGAAAAACTTGCACCAACTGGGGAACCCATAAGGATGATGTCTAAAAGCTCTTCTACTAATGCAATTTCCTCACTTGCAGCTCCCTTTATTCTCAACATATGGGGTACCCATTTGATCCCTTCAATATGTGGGATCAAAGTGTAAAGGTCTCTTACGTCTATAGTCATAAAGTTATAGTGTTCTTTATATTCTAACTTATTGGTGTTACCTAAAAATGTCCATGAGTCCTTACAAATTTGTCCCATGTTGCTAACATATTTTTTTAAAATTGTGTCTACCATCTTTGCATATGAATAAGTAATAGAATTACGTGCATCAACCAAAGGTCGCATAGGGGGATTTTCTATACATTTATGTATTTTAGGAATCCCAAATAAAATGGGAATCCCAGGGGCTGGCATAGTCAGATAGTTCATCATGTCTATACTAATCCTTGATTCAATAAACATGTCATTTAAATACATTTTTACTTGAGCATAGGCTGTATGTAAAAACTCATTTATTGACATTAACATATATGTGTCATTCTGAAGGATTTCTTTCATCCTTCTGTTATAGTCATCTGTACTCATAATAGCCAGCTCTCCCCTTTATCTGGTTTCATAGTCTGCACTGGCAAGTGTTGCAATTCACATAGTAAATTTCTCTCTTGTTTACTAATGTTAAATTTGTGTAAAATTCTTATTCAAACAATTCCTGATGTCCAGCTCACACATGGTTTCAAACATTGCAATAGCAGGATGTTTGTGTGTGGGTGTTAAATGTACTGTTGATATGCGTTTATATCATGTTATTGAAAGATGAAAATAGCAAATGCTATTTCATCGAACCTAAAATATCTAAACCACATAATATCGAACATTCAGAACAGCAAATTTTTTCCTTGGGAAAAAAATTTGCTATTCTGAAACACATACACACAACACAAGCACACCTAAAAAAACATCAATACACAGACATACACTTATAATCCTACAACTGACCCTACACTAAACTATACATACACTACTATCTATCTACTTACCTTAACCTAAACCCTAACCCTAAGGTCCGTCACTATCGCACACTCACCTAACCGAAGCCCTAACCCTAACTCACTTAACCCACTCCTAAACCTAATTCACCTAACCCGCGCCCTAACCCTAACTCACCTAACCCGCGCCCTAATCCTAACAACCACACAATTGCACACTTACCTGTACCTGACCCATAAATCTCCACCACAGCACTGAAAATAGCACAGCCACAGAACTGGCCAACCAAGTTCTTTCCCTAGGAAAGAATTTGGTGTTCTGCAGCTTCACTATTTTTAGCGTTTGATTAAAACGGGTCGATATTAGAAAATTCAAAGTTTTAAAACTTCGATGTTCTGATATAGACCTGTTAATATAAAACTCACTGTGTGTAAATTCATTTCCCCCAAACATAACATTTAAGTTTAGAGTCTTAATAAACAATTTTAAGTCAAGAAGTAATTTCCCCAAGTCCGCTTTACTGTCAGGTACAAAAGTAAACCCTTGGTCAGTAAATCAAGAAGTTCTTTTTCTATTTTAAATGGTGAATAGTTGTAAACTGTAAATTCTTTAGTACTATTCAAAAGTGTTTTACAGTTAATTACATGAGGGGGGATTAGTTCCTACATGCATTACCTCCTCCTCTGGTTCATTTTCCATTTGGGTTTCCCCTGTTGTTGGTACAGATCTCTGGGGTTGTGATTATGCCCTCTCTTCTGAAAATTTGAATGTTAATTCGAAGAACTTGGTCTAGGGTTGTTATCCCATTCATTTTCCACAGTTTGTCTCATATTGCTGTTGATAGCAATCCTTTTACTTCTTCTTACAGGTTGCAGTTCATTTACATCTCGCCTCTGGTGTTATTGTGATGTCACTTCCTCCTGGGTGTTTTCTGTAACTCCTCCTCTAGCTCTTGATTGATAGGTGTTATGGCCAGTAGAATTCCATAATTATGAGGGAGGCCGTTTTGGATATGCAGTTCCATTCTGGTAGTCAGTGACATCTCTATTAAGTTTTTTTTAATTTTATTATCTTTTAGTTTATTCATGTGTTGGTCTAGACTTGTGAAGATGATGTTATAATCATATAAATAGTGATTAAAATTGCTATCTGTTCTGATTTTTTCATTCACCTGTTTAATTTGATTTTCAGTTTGATTTACCATAATTTGGTAATGCTTTACCATTACCTCTAACAGTTCCAAACCGTGTCTATCAAATAGTTTCAACAGGTCTTGGTGAAATAATGAACCTGTCTCAAGCCCTGTTGAATATTACCATGCTCTTAAGCCCTTAGGGACTATGTTCTGCCTTATACATTCTCGGAAATATGAAATTTCTAGTTGCAGTTTTTTGTGTTTGAGTAAATAGTAGTCAAACAACTTTAACTGTTCTGTAATTAATGCTGTTCCTCCAGCCAGATGCCCTTGTTTGATTGTATCAGGATGTAGTTGAAATGTTGGTATGGAATCCAACCAGTTGTTCAAATTTAGGACACCAATAAGCCCCAAGGAACTTTCAGTGTTGGTTGGTCTTGCTGGTTCACTACTCAAGTTGTTTCTCTGTGTTCTGGCTTAAAAGTCTGTAAATATAAATTTCATATTTTATATTTTATACTTATAGTATGTGTGTTAAGTATATGTGATGAAATATAGAGTGTATTGTATATAGTATGAACGAAGAAATTTGATAATGTCAAACTTTTTAGAAGAAATTTAGTTCTTGAATGCATTGTTATTATGTGTATCACTTTAACATAAGGGGAAGCAAATTTGCACAATATGATCACATGACACAGCCATTCATAGGTTTATAGGCTGGTACTATGCTATTGGCCCTAGGGCCTATACAAGCCTAGCTATAACAATTCCCTGGCTATTTCTTCCCACACTATTTACTTCCCTGAACCCTTGTCTAGAAGGGTGACTGACGTGATCCCGGGGTGAATTTCCTTTCTCCCATCCAATCATCAAGGTTCCTTTTGAAGAGGGCCAAAGAGGCGCTCTGCTTGATATGTATGGGCAGTCTATTTCAGAGTCTGGGGAGTCTCTGGGTCTCTGGTAACTATTTTAAAGAGTGAATTTGAGTTAGAATGTATCTGATGAGGTTCAAGCACTATCTGGATGAAAAGAGATTAATAAAGACATTCTTTAACAACAGAGCATCGTTTGGGGTTTGTGCCTTCAACAGCTATTTTTTGTTTATCTGTTTATTATACTTTCTGCTGTTGGTTTGGAGTTGCTGGATATGGCTAGAGAAGGACAGATTAGACCCAACCCAAGTCAAAATACTTCAAATGATAGTATTGGAAATTTAACTATGATGATAATGATGCTCTCTTAACGTGTGGAAGATCTATCCGCTAGACTTGATGTAGTTTCTCTACCTAACAGTCAACAGGTAGAGAATGCAAGCTATGGCAGTCAAGAGAACAACCAGCGACTTGGTGCAACTTATTCTACAGTTGCTGCTTGCCTGACTAATTCAAAATAAAATACTACTACTTTGCTGACAATCTGTGATGGCAATTCAGAAGCCAGAACACAGAGAAACAGCTTGAGTAGTGAACCAGCAAGACCAACCAACACTGAAAGTTCCCCGGGGTTTATTGGGGTCCTTAATTTGAACAACTGGTTGGATTCCATACCAGCATTTCAACTACAACCTGATAGAATCAAACAAGGGCATCTGGCTGGAGAAACAGTATTAATTATAGAACACTTAAAGTTGTTTGACTACTATTTACTCAAGCACAAAAAACTGCAACTAGAAATTTCATATTTCAAGAATGTATAAAGCAGAACATAGTCCTTAAAGGCTTAAGAGCTTGGCAATATCATACGGGGCTTGAGACAGGTTCATTATTTCACCAAGACCTGTTGAAACTCTTTGACAGACACGGTTTGGAACTGTTAGAGGTTATGATAAAGCATTACCAGATTATGGTAAATCAAACTGAAAATCAAATTAAACAGGTGGATGAAAAAAGCAGAACAGACAGCGATTTTAATTGCCATTTATATGATTATAACAGAATCTTCATTAGTATAGACCAACACATGAATAAACTAAAACACAATAAAATGAAAAAACTTAATAGATATGTCACTGACTACCAGAATGGAACTGCATATCCAAAACCACCCCCTCACAAATATGGAAATCTACTGGCCATAACACCTATCAATCAACGGCTAGAGGAGGAGTTACAGAAAACACCCAGGAGGAAGTGACATCACAACAACACAAGAGAGGAGATGTGAATGAACTGCAACCTGTAAGGAGAAGTGAAAGGATTGCTAACAACAGCAATATGAGACAAACTGTGGAAAATGAATGGGATAACACCACTATATCAAGTTCTTCGCATGTACATTAGAATTTTCAGAACAGAGGGAGGAATCACAACCCCAGAGGTCCATATGAACAACAGGGGAAGCCCAAATGGAAAACGAACCAGAGGAGGAGGTAATGCATGCAGGAACTAATCCCCCTTAGGTAATTAACTGTAAAACACTTTTAAATAGTACTAAAGACTTTACAGTTTACAACTATTCACCGTTTGAAATAGAAAAGAACTTGTTGATTTACTGGCCAAGGGATTTACTTTTGTACCAGACAGTAAAGCAGACTTGGGAAAAGTACTTCTTGACTTGAAATTGTTTATTAGGACTCTAAACTTAAATGTTATGTTTGGGGAAAATGAATTTACACACAATGAGTTTTATATTAACAGTACGTTTAACCCCCCACCCCCATCCAGCTATTGCACTGTTTGAAACCATGTGTGAGCTGGACATCAGGAATTGTTTGAATAAGAATTTTAATAATGTGCACAAATTTAACATTAGTAAACCAGAGAGAGATTTACCATGTGAATTACAACACTTGCCAGTGTGGACTATGTTGTTGTGTCTTTCGGCTTTTCCCGGTTAGGGGTCGCCACAGCGGAACTCCGGTCCACTAATGATTGGCAGTTGATTTTTACATGCTGAGTTTCTAGCCCTAATGCACAACCTTCAATGAAGGTATGCCCATTCACGCATGTCTCCACGGAGAAGACGCACTAGCTGAGAGTCGAACAGGTCAGCGTCTTACTGTGAGGCGACAATGCTACCGCAGCACCACCACCGCAGATACGGCTGGCTTTTATGAGTATAGAGGACTATAACAGAAGGGAGAAAGAAATCCTTCAGAGTGACATACATGTTAGTGTCAAGAAACGAGTTACATACAGCCTATGCTCGAGTAAAAATGTATTTAAATTACATGTTTATTGAATCAGTGATTAGTATAGACATGTTGAACTATCTAGCTATGCCAGCCCCTAGGACTCCCATTTTATTTGAGATTCCTAAAATACATAAATGTATAGAATATCCCCCTATGCTACCTTTGGTTGATGCATGTAATTATATTACTTAATCATGTGCGAAGATGGTAGCCACAATTTTGAAAAAATATGTTAGCAACATTGGACAAATTATTAAGGACTCATGGACATTTTTTGGTAACATCAATAAGTTAGAATATAAAGAACACTATAACTTTATGACTATAGACGTACAAGACCTTTACACTTCGATCCCACATATTGAAGGGATCGAATGGGAAGCCCATATGTTGAGAATAAAGGGAGCTACAAGTGAGGAAATTGCTTTAGTAGAAGAGCTTTTAGACATCATCCTTACTAACAACTATATTACCATTGACATTGAATTTTACTTACAAAAAAAAAAACAGTGTAGCTATGGGTTCCCCAGTTGGTGCAAGTTTTTCCAATTTAGTTATTGCCCACTGGGAATATGAATTTATTAACAACAACCCACACATTAAGGACAGCATATATTTTTACACCAGGTTTTTGGATGATATTTTTATGATTATTAAAGGGGACAGCATTTGGGCCATGGAGCTTATGCAGTACTTTAATAGTACAATTAGTTTCCTACACTTCGCATACAACTTCGATAAGGATTCAATAGCATACTTAGATGTAAACATGAGAAAATACAGGAACCAACAATGTTATACAGCTACAATTTTCCAAAAGGAAGCATATTCAGATGCTTTTCTACACTTTTCCAGTTGTCACCCATATTACCAAAAACATTCAGTGGTTAAGGGACAGCTGGTAAGAGCTGCCCGAATGACAACATTGGATTCTGATTTTATGACAGAGTGCAACAAGCTCAGGGACATGTTTCTTAAATGAGGGTATCATGACCAGATGATTAACCAACTAACAGAAGAAGTAAAATTAAAAAGATCTAATGGCGCATTCGCACCTATTTTAGTGTTTAGAAACAACTTAGAATTGGCAATCTCGGAAGAAAATGGAGGGGTAGAAGAAACCACTGGAGTATCCCTTGTAAGATAAAGATTTATTGCAACATATAGTGTAGACGTGACTTATATAAGAAGCATTATATGTAAAAACTGTAATGCAATTAAAAATGATACATCTTTGGTAAATAAATTTATGGAAGTCCCCCAGGTTGTCTTTAGAAGGGGTAGGAACATTAAAGACATATTAAGTAAAGGTTGTACACAACAGGTTAAACAACCAGGGATGTCCAGGTGTAACATGTGCAACTACTGCAAATATGTGGAGACAGGCACAACATTTAAAATAAGGGACAGAAAGTGCTACCTAGAAAAGAAATTCAACTGCACATCAAGAATGGTGGTGTACCTAGCTACCTGCCAAAGCTGTCCTGCATTTTACATCGGGAAAACCAATAGGAGGCTAAAGGACAGCATATACAAACATGTATATAGCATTAATCGGCAGAAACAGGAGAATGCCTTAGCTAGACACAATATAGAAAATGAAAACCACCAGTTTAAATTTAAATGTATTGACCAAGTGACAGCTGACATGGGGGGGGGGGGGCACCACACTCATTGAATCTTGAAAAGCTTGAATTATTATGGCAACTCCAACTGGATGCATGCCATTACCCTGGAATAAATGAGATGTGTTCAATTTTAAGTGTTCTTAAACTTAAAAGTCTGGAAAGATAAATTTCATATTTTATATTATATACTTGTAGAATGTGTGTTAAGTATATGTGATGAAATATAAAGTGTATTGTATATAGTATGAATGAAGAAATTTGATAATGTCAAACTTTTTAGAAGAAATTTAGTACTTGAATGCATTTTTATTATGTGTATCACGTTAACTTAAGGAGAAGCACATTTGCACAGTATGATCACATGACACAGCCATTAACAATTTTAAAGAGTGAATTTTGAGTTAGAATATATCTGATGAAGTTCAAGCACTATCTGGATGAAAAGCGCTTAATAAATAAGTGCTCGAGTGCAGGGGGCATGTCTAAGCGCTGTACAGAGGTGTGAACATGTCAGTTGCATACACGCAACCCAAAATGCTGACTAGTACAGCCTGCCTCTAATAATAATCACTCCTGTCAGTGTCCATGGATACTGAAATGTATGCAAAGCATACAAGACAATTTTGCGAACACCAAAATAAAAAGTAAACACAAAGGTACTTAGCTGAATATTGAGTCCCCGTCCCTCGAACAAACGACATTTCAAAACCCCATGCCTGTATTCCATTGTAGTGTTGATTGTTAAACGAAGTGGAAGCACAGCGTTTTAGTGCACCGCTGCCATTTGCTAAGCCTAGCCCAATGGTTAGGGTCACCACCTGTCCCACATTGTGAGGGACAGTCCCCCTCTGGGCAGTTGTGTCCATACCAAAACCATTATAAATGTTAAATATCTTGCGATTGTAGGACATAAGTATGTCCCATATTTTATGTAATAGTTCCATACAATACTTATTTCTGTATGTAAAATACCTAAATGTTACTCGAAACAAAATAAGCAACTAAACTGCTACAACAATAAGCTTTCATTTAGGCATAAAACTAAAGTAATATCCTTTGTACTGACCGTGGGTTTGTGTTGGCCTGTAAAATCTGATGTGTGTCCTGAAAATGTCCATTTTGATCATATGAAAAGGTGGCAACCCTACCAATGGCAGAGCATTCGCTCAGTATCTGCCCATTTGCAGTCCAAGTCATCCTTGTCTGGATGGCCCAAAGATGAATGGGTATTACCCGGGTCTACCTACCAAGTCATGAAAGATAAGTATTTGCATGTACCTATGTGCGTGAATTACAGCATGTGAAAGATCAAAAATGCTAGGGTCGTCCTCACAACCATATTGGTACCAGAGATATGTAGTGTATGATATGTGTTCTGGTGACTGTGCCATGGGCCATCAACCAGAGAAGGGATGGATGGTGTGTGTGTAATATGGGTGTGGGAGGTGACGGGTAATGTAATAATTCGGCAAGGGGAGACTGGGTCGGATGCACAATAGGTGAACTGGAGGTGTACGAGGGAGCAGTGGGTGAATCAGAAAGAAAACCAAAGACCAAACATTCACATCAGCAATACAATCTGACAGGCCATACTACAGAACACAGTCCCACAAACATATGAACATTAAAATGTGTGATACACATGTACATAAATGTTACCGGCTCACACCCACATAATGGTCTGGCCTGAACTGAGCCATCCAACCCAAACACACTTGGATACATAATTGAATATCCATCATCCCCTCCACAGCACCCCCCCCCTTCCTGAACGTCCACCAGAACCACCCATACTCGGGCTGCTAGCTTGGCCAGCCATATCCGCACATAGTGACCGCTATTCATATCTAGTAGGCAGTCTCACCCTAGGCAGTCTCAGGATTGCAATCTATTTATCCCTTGCATGTATAACCCTACCTCATTTTCATAAAGCCAAAAGAATCAAGGTCATTGGTCCCCACAATTTTTTGGATATCCGTTATGGGATAAGTATCTGTTCTAAACATTAGACTTGGTGTCACGGCACGATGTCCAGTCCTGTAGACATCTGGACACAAGTTGTATGAGCAGTAGTTGTCCACAACCCTGCTCAGCCTCCAGCCAGGCCTGCAGAACCTATGACCCGGGATTAAACACCTGACCATGATGCACATCTCCCCATGTGCATTATCGGGAATATATACCTTTCACATTTGCATAGTGGCCGTCGGATATAGGGTGAGTAAGGCTCTTTAAAGCAGACATAAGTAGGGTTACACCTGTCCCACTTTGCAAGGGACAGTCCTTTTTTGGGCAGTTGTGTCCTGACCAAAAATAATAAAATGGCAAATGTCCTGAGATTGTAGGAAGTAATTATGTCCCATATTTTATGTAACAGTTGCATAAAATACTTATTTCTGTATGTAAAATACTTAAATGTTACAAGAAACAGAATAAGCAACTAAACTGCTACAAGAATAAGCTTTCATTTAGGCAAAAAAGTAAAGTTCTAACCTTTGTACTAACCGTGGTTATGTGTCGGCCTGTAAAATCTGATGTGTGTTCCAAAAATGCCCCACTTTGGCCATATGAAAAGGTGGCAACCCTAGACGTAAGTGGGTATCCAAGCGTGTATGCGCAACAGTAAGTGGCGGTGATTCAACGGTATGGGAAATGTAAATAAACATGTAGGTGTATTATGCATGTGTATGTACAGACCAATATATTTATATATATATATATATATATATATATATATATATATATATATATATATATATATAGATATGAAGAATGAACATGGTCACAATATAGCAGTCATAATGAATGTGAAGGGAAACAGCAGCGGAACCCCCCGTAATATTTACTGCTGTTATATCAGGTTGGCCAGAGGTGAGCATACCTCTGCATCCCCAACCACAGGTAGGATGCTAAAAGTGGAACTAACTACGTCCCCGTGCTAAGTCTGACTTTCAACTAGGTACAGGGCAGTCCCGGTCCCCAGTCGGACAAGCATAAACCCAGATGACCACATGAACACCCTGACAATCAAATACACTTATGTGCCAGGACTATAGTCTTTGGAGGTCTGAAAATACTTTGAGTGAGTCAACAGGCGGCAAGGGTCCAGAGCAGTAGGGAATGGCACATGTGTAGTAGTGCAGTTTTCCCAACAGGAAAATGGATGCCTGCTGTGTTAGTGAAGTGTTGAGGCGTGAGTTCGGGTAACTATGAACCATGGGTATACATATAAATGAAGCAGAACACCAATAGTGTAGTGGTTAGAGCATCTGACTATTGAGCAGACGTTGCCAGTTCGACTGCAGCACACACCATTTATGATGCGTAATCCGTATACGAGCATATCTTGCTAATTTTATGCTGTATAACGATATAATACCAATGAAATGTGAACTGGGGTGATGTATCACAGTAAGAATGTAGAAGGATTTTGCGTGACATAAATCGGCAGTTAAATGGAAAACCACAGCTGAAAAGTGTTGTACTCACCGTTTGCCCAACGGCCCTTGTTCCGCCCAGCAACACAATATACCGCGTGGACCAGGCCCAACGCCAGGACCCTACACATCAATATCAAAGTGATTTACCACTAAGCCATGGCAGTTATACCTAACGTTGATGTTATCACAAACATAGCAAACAGCACAGTCATTCAGCAGTATGATCAAAGTAACTAAATCATACAGATGCGTATGCATGCGTACGTACACACACACATATATATATATATATATATATATATATATATATATATATATATATATATATATATATATACACACACATATATAGGGTAACCACCTGTCCCACTTTGCAAGGGACAGTCTCTCTTTGGGCAGTTGTGTCCTGTACACTTTGTGTCAAATGGCAGATGTCCTGAGATTTAATGACAAAACTATATCCTATATTTATGTAGTAGTTGCATGAAACAGTTATTCTGTATGTGAAACACCTACATGTCATAAGAAACTGAATAAGCAACTAAAATGCTACAAGAATAAGCTGCCAATTAGGCATAAAAGTGAAGTTCTGTCCTTTGTACTGGCTGTAGGTATGTGTCGGCCTGCAAAATTTCGACATTTGTACCAAATATGTCCCACTTTGGCCATTTGAAAGGGTGACAACTATATATATATATATATATATATATATATATATATATATATATATATATATATATTTATATATCTACAGAACGAACATGGGAACAAGACAGCATTCATAATGAAAGCAAAGGAATATAGCAGCAGAACACCCATATTATCTAGTGCTGACATATCAAGCTGGCCGGAGGTGGCCAAAATCCCTGCATCTCTAACCACAGGTAGGATGCTAACAGAGGGAGTAACCTTGTCCACGTGCTAAATCTGACTTTCAAACAGGTACAGGGCAGTCTCAGTGCCCAGTTGGACAAGCCTAAACCCAGATGACCACATAAACACCCTAACAATCAAACACACATATGTGCCAGGACTATAGGCTTTGGAGGTCAGAATATACTCGGAGTGATGCAAAATGCGGGCATGAGTCCAGAGCAGTAGGGAATGGCAGATGTGTAGTAGTGCGGTTTTCACAACAAGAAAATGGATGCCTGCTGTGTAAGTGAAGTACTGAATCGTGTGTTCGGGTAACTATGAACCATGGGTATACATATAAATGAAGCAGAACACCAATAGTGTAGTGGTTAAAACATCCACCTAACAAACAGGCATTCACGGTTCAAGTTCGACAATAGCACATATCATTTTCCTTGTGGAATGAATGTCGCTCTGCTGTAACGCCGACATTTAAACATGTAAAATTGAACATGTGTATCACATGGGACTATTAACCAGATCCCTTCAATCAAAGTGGTACAGTCATAATGAATAAGGCACAAGTAAGCATAAAATAAGCGGCAGTAAACATATGTAATGCACAGTAAGCATAGGCGAGTGCACCTGCGCGGGTGTAAGCAGCTCCTAACATAGGAAATGTAATTTTGTATGTACAAATGTAATATATATATATATATATATATATATATATATATATATATATATATATATATATATATATATATATATACACACACACACACACACACACACACACACACACACACACACACACACACACACACACACACACACACACACATACACACACACACATATATGTGTGTGTATAGATATATATCTACATACATGAAATATAGATTTTATATATATATATATATATATATATATATATATATATATATATATATATATATATAGAATGAACGTCGTAACAATAAAGCATACACAAGGGATGTGAAGGGAATCAAGAGCAAATATGGTATTATATAGTGCTGTCAGCGTATGTCATATATATACACATATATGTACACATATAAATACATCTATGTGTGTATGTGCGTAGATATATAGAGATATATACAGCTATGATAGGAAAAAGCTCACAGGAATGACAGTTGTTCACAGGATATGGCAATAGAAGTGAGGACCCCAGGCAAGACACATGACACACGCAGCATGCCCTTCCACCCCCCCTACAGCCTGACATGCGACCTATACATGCAAGCAATGTAAACTGTCCACTGCTCCTCAGACCACAGGCAGGATACTCCCGGGTGCAGGACACAGTAAACCCTGTGGATTCTAATCATGGAACACATACTAGAGCATCCCTTGCAGGACACCCCAAAAACTGGCCAAACCATGCAATGCGATAGATCGTCCATTTTGTCCGCAGTGAATACACTCGGAATACAAGGGTGGGTAACCCAGATTACCCATGGTCCAAGACAATTGTATGAAATGGGTCCCGTGAAGTGGAGAGTGGGCAGTGTGTAGTGGTGTGTCCAGAACCCACCAGGTCCCAGAGTAAGGATGAGTGCTGTCGAGAAGGCGAAGGTGGGGGAATTATTGGTAGCTACTTATGGGTCTAGGTGTGCAGGTGTTGGCTGATGTTGGGCAATATGGACAGCCCTAGGGATGCAAGTGAATGTGTTCATTGGGCAGAGGCATCACCCAACGAGTAGCCACACCCACTGCGAGACCCACTAAAGCAAAGTGTAATCTATATGGCATGGAACAGAATAACCAGATGTAGACGTATATAAGTAGAGCTATGTGTATGTATATGTACCCATACTAAGATAGAGATATGCTTCTCCCTCGCCGTAGTATGAATGTATACATACAGAGAAAGAAAACAGATACATACCCACATATGACTCTATACATATGCAGGCAACCATAGACCCATATGTTGTTAGATTTTATATATATATATATATATATATATATATATATATATATATATATATACACACAAATAGATA
The DNA here is from genome assembly GCF_019279795.1 of Protopterus annectens. Lineage (NCBI taxonomy): Eukaryota > Metazoa > Chordata > Ceratodontiformes > Protopteridae > Protopterus > Protopterus annectens. The sequence goes on from NC_056739.1 coordinate 933,516,004, forward strand.
TATATATATATATATATATATATATATACAGCAAGATATGAATATACATGTATGCATACATATGCAGATATATCTGTATATATTAATGTAAAAAAAAAAAAAATATATATATATATATATATATATATATATATATATATATATATATATTTATACATATATATAAGTTACAGTAAATATACACATGTATATACCTAGGATATGTTACAGCAGTTACGGGTAACATATGTTCAGTCTGGGCATATGTTGTTGGGAGGTCCAACGAACAAACGTCTACCCCCCCCCCCCCAGCTAGGAAGGTGAGACATACAGACACACAATAAAGGTAAATACACCACTGCTTCCCAGACCACCGGCAGGAAACTATCAGTGGGAGAGATCTACAACGTCTACATTTTAAACATGGACAGCGATGTCCTTTGTGGGACACCAAAAATTTAGTTCTTGTAGCCAAGCTCTGTAAAGATGGCTGCGACCAGGATGTAGCTGTACACGGACCGGTAGGTTGTGCAAGCCTGATAACACATGGGTTGACACAATGTACAACATGTGTTCCAACATGGGGAAAGTGGGTAGTGTTTAGGGGTGTGTTTATATCCCACCTGTGCCCACAGTAAGGATGAGTGCTGTAGAGGAGTGGCAGGTAGGGGAACTATGGGTATGCGATTATGGCCTAGGCTTGCAGGTGTTGGCTGGCAGAGTCATATTAGGACAGCCCCGTGGATGTAAGTAATATTCCAATGTGGGTATAGCAGACACCCATACCTCCCAAACCTTAAGAGCACATCTACTGGATAGTCAGTAAACCATTGGGGGAACACAAAGGGACCATATCATTGAACTGTCCCCGATTACCAGGGACGTCCGTGATTACGAATCAGAATCTTAACTCAGTCCCAACTAAACCCTCCTAGAACTAGTGATATTAGGAGGAAAGTTGGTGGAATACACATAATGAATAATGACAACATGTAAGAGTCATAAACAGCATGTACCTCAGACAATGTGTATGAATACATATGTGCTCTGGGTCTGTCAATGTGTCAGGTTAATAGCACCAAAGTTCTAAATGTGTCCCTGAGGTTGTCATGCAGTGTCCCTGATTCAGTGTTCATTCTTCCCCATTCGTATGAGAGGTCTGCTAGTGAGAGAAAGCACATGTTCCACCGACTACCTTAGAAAGATGATAGAATAATATTGTTGGGGTTACCACCTGTCCACCTTTGCGAGGGACACTCCCCTTTGGGCAGTTGTGTCCTGCAAAATTATTGTAATTATGGAAAATGTCTGGTGATTTAGGACAAAGATTTCCTATATTGTCTGTAGTAGTTGCATAAAACAATTAATTTGTATCTAATACACCTAAATGTTATAAGAAACAGTATAAGCAACTATAATGCTACAAGAATAACCTTTTATTTAGGCAAAACAGTGAAGTATTCTCCTTTGTACTGGCTGTGGGTATGTTTTGCCCTGCAAAATCTGACTTCTCTACATAAAGGTTCTATAGGGTTGCCACCTTTCAAATGCCCAAAGTGGGACATGTTCTGTAGAAATGTCAGACTTTCCAGGACAAAACATACCTACAGCCATGCATAGTACAGAATATTACTTATCTGCACAAATAAAAGCTTATTCTAGTAACATTTGAATTGCTTATGCTACTTCACATAACATATAGAAGTTTCATATATAAAATAACTGTTTTATGCAACTATTAAAGAAACTTAGAATATAATATTGTCCTGTAATCAGGACATTTGCTTTGTCTTGATTATTTTCGCAGGACACAACTGCCTAAAGAGGGACTGTCCCTCACAAAGTGGGACAGGTGTTAACCCTGAAGTCCCACCCTGGCCAATTGAAAAGGTGGCAAACCTATAATAGGTATGCCGTAGCATGACTCGGCCGATGGATGTGGCTCCCAAAACCCAATTACTTGTCTGTATTGAAGAGTCTCGGTTCCCATGTATCAGCCAGATGGGAGCAGATTGTATGGGGAATGCACAAATAATATGATTAATTCACTGGACAGGCCGCTGATTCCGTACAGTCGAACGCCATGCCTTCGCCTAATGGGCAGCCATTCCTGATACTGTAGTCATGTAGTCCAATGTAATAGGCATCAGAAGGTAATATTGTGGTCCTCGCTTCCACCCAGGGGTGTGAGTGACAGATGCAAGCACCAATGTTGGTGCATTTGCAAGTGTGGGAGCGAGCGGGTGTAAGCTTGTTTGGCTACCAGTATGTGAGTATTGCACTGGTAAAACAGTGTAGAGGCTAACCGAGTGTAAGAAGCTGTAACCAGAGGTCAGCAGCTTAGCACCATGCAAACCCACGCACACCCGCTCCCAACTGCTTTAATGTGCCTTACTCCCTCTGTATCCAATGGCCTTGTTCTTCCCTGCAACCAAATAAATGTCCTCTGCAAGGGTCAGAATCAGGACCCTGCACACACAGCTAATGTGAATTAACAATATGCCATGGCAGATATACAGACAATGGACAGTACCACAAAAATATCATACAGTGCAGTCATTCAACAGTATAGGAATGTATCCCATCATGTGGATGTATACGTGAGTGTTTATGTCCAGCATATAGGTACATACATATATAGAGATATATCAGGAACATACCATGTGGCAACAAAGCATTACAAATGAATGAAACGGGAAACACCAGTGACGCCTGTATTATGTAATGGTGTTGTTCTATGTGATCTCAAGACTCCCTCAGACAGACATGTGTCATTCATACACACAAATAGTTGTACATTGGCCGTATACATCACTCTGTGCATGTAATGTACATTAACACAACAGTACCTGTCCAATCATTATTTGTGAACAGTACTCTTGCAAGGTGCTGTGTGCAACATCATCATCATGATAAAGGTAAATGGGGTAACCATAGAGGGACCAGTAGTGTTGTGTGTACAATGGGGTCGTCCTCATCACATTTACCTGGACCATGTAGGAGTGATGTGCACACCAGGATCGTGTGCCTGAGGAACAGGGGGAGAGGATAACAGGAGTATGTTGTGAGGCATATTACAAAGGTTACATGTGTCCAGTGAACATGTGTGTGAAATGGACAGCTATGTATAGGGCAGATGTTGTCCTAGGAGCTGATTGGCTTTACATTTCCGTAGGTGAGGGTCAAATGTAGGGGAAGGAGTGTAGGTATGGCCGTGGAGGATAGGTAGGGTAGGATCACAGAAATTATTGCATACAGGGCTGGTATATGACACATGTGGGGGGATACACCCCAGACAAGGATGGATGTCCGGCAATCACAAGCCCATGGGAACAGTGGGATGGAGGTCCCCAGCCATGGGCAACTGCCACTGCACCTAAACAGCTGCAAAGGAGGCAGTGCTGGGGCTGTCCAGGAGGGGCAGCATCACCCTGTAAATGTGACACTCCACCCTTGAGCTTGCGTATCTGGCTTCGGAACCCCTTAGTGAGCCCCCAACACAACACATCCGGGACTGCACAACAGCAGACATGTACCTGTCTGGTCCTGCTCCCGGGGGGGACATGCTCCATCCTCAGTGGTGGTACCACCAGAAGGTGGTGCAGGGCCAACAGAGGTTGTTGTCCAAGGCTGGGCCCCAGATGTGCTATTGCCCGGTGCCATGGTCAGCTGAAGTGGGACAGGAGGTTCTGCCGGGACCTCCCAACCCATTCAGCCTTTGGTTTTGCAGTTTAAACCCATATATGGCTTAGTGATAGACAACAGCATACAGGATTACCTACAACAGTATGCATAGATTACACCATCAACCCAACACAACAACATACAGGATTACTTACAACAGTATGCATAGATATCACCATCAACCCAACACAACAGATGGTATACATTTGCAGAGGGAGCACAACACATGCACATATACTGCATGCCATCTGTACAATGTGTAGTAGACGTGTGACCGCAGCTATGAACAGTTGCCCATTATTGTCTTGTCACTGGGAACCCCAGACAGTGACTGACATACCACTGTCTCATGTGACACATGTCCAGTCAGGGATGTTATGGAAGTAACACTTCCCTATCATCATGTACTGTCTGCAATCCTCACACTATGCTTCTGCTGTGCACAGATGTGTGTTCAGTGTGTAACACAGGAACCAAATAGTTGCACACACTGACCAGTTCACAGATGGCCCTACAGATGGGGGTCCCTCATGAACAGAGTACTGTCATGTCTGTATTATAACATGCAGAATAGCCATTACCACACACATGTTAAACAGGCAGTAGTCTCAATGCAGCATAGCTACACTTACATGCTGTAGTCATGTGTGGCACATCACAATCCTGTCTTTAGGCTATTTCCCACTGTGTAAAATGTTTGAGGTACATCCAGATATCATCTGTGATGCTGTGTCAGAACGCCACATCCAGGTACCACTCACAGTGACTGTCATGGCCAAATACCAACATGTTTCCCCTAGATAGTGTACTGTGTTTATCATGTGGATGGCTATGGGAACTCCATCACAGCTGTTCCACATGCAATCAGCTAGAGGAGGACTGCAATAGGTGCAGAGGCCATCACCTGACCATGTCCATCACAAAAATACACATGCTGCTACTGTGCAGGTGTACTCCTTCACATCCACCAGAGAGTGTGTGGGTGGGACAGGCAAAGTACACCAGGGAAGGGCTTGGAGACCTAACCCCAAGCATTGTCTGCCACATGCCAAACAGTACAGGAGTCAAACCCCTGACTGATTACTCATTACTATCACATGTGCATGATGTTACTACATGTGCCACAAAGGCGACATGTTGCTGTGCTGTAAGAACATATATGTGTGTAGGTGAGTGACATCTGAAATAGAGATATAATAGACATACATTATGTGTGGCACACATGGCTGTTCATGTGAACAGATGCCATTGTCACCACAACCACACTCTCTAATGGACACGCATTGACACTCTTTGCCAGGGCCACAAATACACAACCTAACTACTTAGTTTGCCACACTGCAGTAATGCACAGGACTACATGCACCACAGGGGATATCTAGAGGTTCGATGGGCTAGGGCATGTGAAAGTGTTTGACATCTGTTGGTATGCCAATGAGGGTTATATTGGTAGTGACTGGGGTTGGGAGCATCAGAACCCACATGCAGACACAAGGTGCCAGTACTGGCATGCATGTATGCATTGCTTCTTGGGTGTGTAGTGGTTGGCTGTGCAAGATGGCTGTACAAGGCTGGATGAGAGGCAATCCTTGGCATTGCGTCACCCGACAATGGTGTGCAGTGCAGGGGTGTAGTGTCTGCAATGTCCCACACAGATGGGTACTGCATGATCTGCCCTGACATCCTGGTTACCAATGTGTATGGCCATAGCTTTGCAATACATGCCATGTCTGTGTTTGATAGTCCTTCACATGGACATTGCCTGGGATGTGCATGTCCCACAATACTGTACATTGACATGTACAGGTGTACCTGGTTTGGCAGACACATGTTGTGTACACAGCCTGTTATCCCCCAATATGCCAATATTGGCCTGGTGTGGCGAAACCTGCTTATAGTGAGCAGGTCGACCCTGCACCTGCATTGACAGTATGATACAGGTATTGCATGGTGTCAGTGGCATGGGTCCATACAGTGCACGTGTACAGCATTGTATGGCCTCTGTGGATCACATTTGATGGCACCACATATGTTGCAGGCATCCAGTGTGGAACATAGTGAAGGCACAATGTCCGCATATATGTGCCTATTGTACCGCTGTACAGGGTGCCATGTCCTCTGCAGGCCACTGCATTCACACCATGCCTACTATCTGTCATCAATGTGCATGGTACTAGCAACATAGCGGGATATCCCAGGCAAGTTTGTTTGTGCATAGCACATGGGTGTGGGACATATACCGGATACTAGTAGGGTTGCATACTTTGTTCACCAGGCCTTTTGCCAGATGTAGGGGTATGGCTTGCCAACACAGTCCTCTGGCTGACTGACAGCTGTACTCCTTGTGAGGTGGCCAATGTGTCATAAGATGGACACCATATAGGAAAACTACAAAATCCACTCCCCAGCATGTCCAATGGTAGGACACTTACAGCCACCTCTACACAGGCTCTGACAGACAAACACACTCTTGCCATGTCCTGTATACAAACCCCTACCTACCATATCACACTGCAGCAATATGTTTTTAGGGCATGCACTATGGCGAATACTGGGTTGCAGCATGCCTACAGGTGTATACCTAGGTGGGTGACAACAGCAGGAATGACAAAGGTGGTCATGTGATTTGTACATATAGTGCATACTCTACAAAGCACTGTACTTGTCTCACGCAGGCAGACACACACACACGCAGGCACACACACACACACACACACACACACACACACACACACACACACACACACACACATGGCATGTCTGGAATATACCACCGACCTAATACTTTAGCACACTACAGCATTATGCAGTTACAGAACGCGCTACCCAGATTACTGGATTACAGTACACCCAGAGGTGAATTTGTAGGTGGGTGACATCATCAGCCTTGTCAAAGGTGGGTATAGGAATGGTATGGAGTGTGAGCAGTCTTGTTGTTGTTTGTCTTTTCGGCTTTTCCTGATTAGGGGTCGCCACAGTGGAACTCCGGTCCGCTAATGATTGGCAGTCGATTTTTATGGTGCTGAGTTGCCAGCCCGATGCCGAACCTTCAGCAAAGGCACCTCCATTCTTTCGGAGGCCACTCGACCGCGGGGAGAACATGCAGAATTCACACAGAAGGCACTCCAGCCGAGAATCGAACAGGAGAACCTCTTGCTGTGAGTTAACAACCCTACCGCTGTACCACCATGGACTGTGAGCAGTCTAAAAAGCATTATTCAGTCCTCAGACAGATGGGGACAAACACACACACACACACACACACACACACACACACACACACACACACACACACACACATGGCATGTCTGGAATATAACACCGACCTAATACTTTAGCACACTACAGCATTATGCAGTTACAGAATGCTCTACCCAGATTACTGGATTACAGTACACCCAGAGGGGAATTTGTAGGTGGGTGACATCATCAGCCTTGTCAAAGTTGGGTATAGGAATGGTATGGAGTGTGAGCAGTCTTGTTGTTGTTTGTCTTTTCAGCTTTTCCTGGTTAGGGGTCGCCACAGTGGAACTCCGGTCCGCTAATGATTGGCAGTCGATTTTTATGGTGCTGAGTTGCCAGCCCAACGCCCAACCTTCAGCAAAGGCACCTCCATTCTTTCGGAGGCCACTCGACCATGGGGAGGACATGCAGAATCCACACAGAAGGCACTCCAGCCGAGAATCGAACAGGAGAACCTCTTGCTGTGAGTTAACAACCCTACCGCTGTACCACCATGGACTGTGAGCAGTCTAAAAAGCATTATTCAGTCCTCAGACAGATGGGGACAAACACACACACACACACACACACACACACACACACACACACACACACACACACACACACACACACACACAGATACACACACACACACACACACACACACACACACACACACACACACACACACACACACACACACACACACACACACAGACACACTTGGCAAGTCTGGGATTAGAACACCGACCTACGTATTTTATTACACTACAGCATTACGCAGTTACAGAATGTGTTCCTGAGATTATTGGGACACATCACTCCCAGAGGTGTATTTGTAAGTGGGTGACATCATCAGCCTTGCCAAAAGTGGGTATAAGAATTATATGGAGTGTGAGCAGTCTAAAAGTATTATTCAGTCCTCAGCCAGATGGGGCAAATACATACACATACACACACACACTTGGCAAGTCTGGGAGTAGAACACCAACCTAACTACTTTATTACACTACAGCATTACGCAGTTACAGAATGCGCTAGCGAGATTACTTTGACACAGCACTCCCAGAGGTGTATTTGTAAGTGGGTGACATCATCAACCTTGCCAAAGGTGGGTATATGAATTGTATGGAGTGTGAGCAGTCTAAAAGCATTATTCAGTCCTCAGGCAGATGGGGACAAACACACAAACACACACACACACACACACACACACACACACACACACACACACACACACACACACACACACACACACACACACACCTGGCAAGTCTGGGATTAGAACACCGACCTAACTACTTTATTACACTACAGCATTATGCAAATACAGTATGCACTACTGAGATTACTGGGACATGGTACTCCCAATGGTGTATTTGTAGGTGGGTGACATCATTAGCCTTGCCAAAGGTGGGTATATGAATTGTATGGAGTGTGTGCAGTCTGAAAGCATTATTCAGTCCTCAGGCAGACAGAGACAAACACACACACACACACACACACACACACACACACACACACACACACACACACACACACACACACACACACACACACAACACACCCAACACCTGCCTATCTACAAATCACTATTACAATACTACATAGTTACGAGTCACGCCACACAGACTACACATTTCAAGGCTGTCATTATGACCTTCTAGGAATGCGGACATCAACAGGGATGCTGGCAGTTGAGATGTACATACCTGTGAACCTGTGTGTTTAAAGTAGGAATCCATCCTGACCTGGAGTATGCCCATCTGTGGAATGGATGACTACTATCACTATACAGGACTACAATGGCCATGCCCATACATAGAGGTACATAACCAACACAAGGTGTCACTGGGGATGCTCACACACTTAGTAGCACAGGGCTGTTTGGAATGCACTATGTGTCCATCTACACAAGGTTATACTCGGCATGCTCATACACTTAGTAGCACAGGGCTGTCCGGGATGCACTCTGATTCTAAACACGGAAGGCCACAGTGGCCATGCTATTACAGTGAGATGTAAAGAACACATTGTAATGGGCTCTGGTGTTAGTAGTTGTCATTGTTAGCAGGAACACTGCTCTACATATATCTGACACCGGTCTTTTACACAACATCTGCTGCTGTCCATCACCTTAGATGTACCATTCTATACCAAGCACAATACCACCACTTGCAGTGATGTCTTGCTAGGAGTGGAAACTGCTTGACCAACACAATGAGCCTTGCTAGGAGTGGCAACTGCTTGACCAATACAATGAGCCAATGTCCTGCTGTAAGTACGAGGTTGTCCAGTGTTTGTCATTCTGGGACGACATGACTGACAGTAGACAGGCCTTTGACACATATCACATGCATCCATGATTCAAGGGAGTGGGGATAATACCCAAGTCGCATTTGCCCATATAGTGCCATTCCAAGCCAAATGTCCTAAACACAGGATAACACCCTGACACCTAGAGGACAACTGCATTGTATGCTTATGCTAACCAGTGCTAGATGTGTAGCGTCCATAATCACAGCTGCTCAATGTAGATCCAACAATGGGGAGTACTGACATATGTGCAGTGAGGAACACCTGGCTGAAGGCTCTGTAGTGCACAATAGCACCATATACCTCAGAACTAGACATGTAGGCCATAACACAGGTACGGACCGCTCCAGGTGGTGGTGTTCCCACATACATAGAGGCCACTCACATGTACTGACCGGTACCCCCACGAAAGACATCACAGATGAGTCATGTTTAGGACACAGTGTCAAATTCTGCATTTTAGGATGTAAACCACCATGCCCTTGGACCACCAACACACATCCATACATGTAGGACATATAAGAGTACACACCATGTGGCCCTTGACCAGTAGACTGTACTAAGCTCTACATCAACTGTAGAGAGTACCCATGTACTGACATAGTTGCATCATGTGTTATGCAATGCAATTATACCACTGTCTGTAACCAGGTCAGCTGTACATATACCAGGGGCCCTTGGTTATTTACAGCATTAGCAGATGACTGTTGCTGTACAACAGTACACACCCTCATGTTTGGATATGACATACATGTACCTGCCCTGGATATGTACATGCCACACACACACACACATAGCATAGCTGTTGTTGTCCTTTGTGCAGACAGGTGGCTACAGCCATTACACACATGCACATGGAATGTAGGGTCATGGCTGCTGAATGCCAACAGTACATAAGGTGTGATATCAATGTTGACAGAGGTAACATTCCCTCTGTACCGGTCACCCATTACACCTATCATATCAACAAACAGTCCATGTGTCATGTATGTCATTACACATGTCCACCAATTGCAATGCCTACAAACATGCCCAAATGGCAGGAATGTAGGACCTACACACATGTACATGTAGTGGTGTGCATTCAGATACCATGCGTGTGCAGTTGCTGATGTATGCAGGTGACGTGTATCATCATGCAGTTGCAATGTAGCCTCAACATTGCCAACTGTATATGGTGATATGCTGAATGTACAGAAATATTTACCTCAGGTATGGACAGATGTGTGGAAATAACTAAGTGGTGGGGCATCTTTGCAGATGTGTGTTTTCTGAGGACAGCTCACAGGTGTGTCCAAGCCATCCTACAATAACCTGTGTAACCGGTAAGCAATGGTTTTGTTAATTGAAGGACATAACACACAACTTAGGCAGCGGTCAGGGAGACACCGAAGGTAAATCACTTGACACCTGTTAACAGTTGAGATGTCCTATGTGCATATATCAGCACTGTTGCCAAAGGAAGTGTCAGTACACTTTGTAATGTGTGCAACACTGCTGTAAGTCTGTCATACATATCATGAGCTAGGCAGGTCTTTGATTCACAGTACTGGCATGTGTGGTTGCGTGTGTGTCCATATATATCACGTATGGCGGGGTATACATCTCAATTGTTACTCACTGTCCTGTATACTAGTGTACACATCTGTACAGACTGCAATGTAGAAAGCAGGGCATAGGCAGGGGCGTGTATCTCACATGTGAGATATCTGTATGTGTGTGACATAGGTGTATTCAATAGTGAATACCACAGTGTGTGTGTGTGTGTGTGTGTGTGTGTGTGTGTGTGTGTGTGTGTGTGTGTGTGTGTGTGTGTGCGTGTGTGTGTGTGTATGGCTGTCTGGTCCCTGGAGTGAGGATGTATGTTACCATACTGAACTGATAAGACCCCTCCCCCCATCCAGGTGATGCAATCTACTATCCGTGTTGATGTCCACGATCTTAGGCCATACTGACTACCTGTACATGTGTATTCTCTGTGGTGCATCATGTAGGTGCACAGTACTGTAGTGATGATTTGCACATAGGCAGGGGTCCTCACCTCAACAGTAGCAACTGTGTGTGAGTGTGTGTTACTGTGTTGGTGAATCCGTGAGTGTGTGGGTGTCTTACTGTGTTACTGAATACATGTGTGTCAATACCTGAGTGTGTGGGTGCAGTTGTGTGTTGGCATCCTGTCATGGGAACGTGTATTACTGCTTCCCAATGAGGCATCATACTTCCCACTGGCCTCTACCCTTGTAATCAGCTAGACCGCTCTCTTTCCTCACCACTCCATGTAACTGTACATGTGATGTCACCCAGTATGGATGTCACATCTGTAGCCACAGTAGCTTAATACACAGCTATCATGCTCTTGGATCAGTAGATGTGTTTGGAACGTGGGACTTTATCACTGTTATGTGGCAGCTACATGGTGCATGCTGGTATATTCATACATACCTGTGAGTAGTCCACATTGACATATGGGATACTAACTGCAAACACTGACATCCACCAGCATGTGCAATTAGACCTGAAGGAGGAAAGCAGAACATCATGACCAACATGCAATTACTGTTGTTACACAAGACACATACTGTTAACAGTATGAAATACATTGTACACCTGTAGTACATGGTATGTCTGCTGCCTGTCAACAGTACTCAACAATTGTAAACTACACTTATCTTCCTAGTCTGTTCACCCTGTGCATCAGACCATATGACCATGTCCCTGCACCGATGGTGTGGATGTCAGGGATGCAGCAGAGGCATCATCATATGCACAGAGTGATAATGTTTGCCAGAGGCCTAGGCTGCACCATTGGATGACATCATGTGTGTGGGTTAGGGCCTTTGATCTAATTGCGCGTGTGTGGATGTTATGCATGTGTGTGTTGCGGTGTCCTACATATGTTTCTGGTGTATGCGTGTATGTATGCATACAGTTCTGGCATGTGTCTGGCCTACACAGAGGTATTATTGACAGCTGCAGACTGTACAGGCCAGGTTTTACAGTTCACGGTGTCAGCCACGGACCTGTGACCTGTGCCTGCCAGGGGTTGCACGGGCAATACCAGGCAGAGGTGCAGATTGGGTACTGTCTGATGATACTTGTCCACTGGAACCGTGTCCCTGTTGGGAATGTCCAGGGTCATATTCATGTGGCCTGCTGTGTCGTGGTGTGGAAAGCACAGCACCAGCTGCACTACTGCTGCTACCACCACTATGGGAGCGGACATGTGAGGTAGCTCATTCATGCAGACCTGAAACAGGTGAAGTAGCAGGCCTATGTCCACGTGCCCGATGCATCACTCCTACCAGATGTTCCAACACAGACAGCTCACGCTCACAGATTGTCATGCCACGGTCAAGGACTCCAACCATGTCACACAACCGTCTATCCAAAGCTTCAGCAATCTGTTGTTGAGTATTTACCAATGCCTGGATGTTGTTGTTTACAGAATGGACAGTGGCCTTCTGAAGCCTCTGATCTTCTCTGTTGTGCCATTCAGCACATACCTGTGCCTCCATTACAGTCTAAAACATGCGTCTGGTGACACGAGCAGCTGCACTCTGTCTTGCAGGGGCATGTTGGCCAGAGGTCCTCCTACGAGCAGCAATGGCCACGTGCCTGTGTGGGGCACCACCAGTTGGCTGGCTGACACCATGGTGTGCAGGCACACCTTCTATAGCCCCCACACTTTCTTGTTCCAAGCTACCACACGCCAATTGTCCTTCCTCTATGGCCACTGGTGATGGGGTATGTGTAGGCATGGGATCTGTGTGCGGGGATGAGGGAGGTATAGGTGGAATGGCAACCAATGGAACATATTCAGCCCCTGACAACCCTGCCTGTGCCTCAATCATACGTTCATCATCACTGCTAGAGTCTGTGCGGGCACTAACATCACCTGTGAGGGGCAGACAAGAACTGTACATTACAATCTATACAATAGACAAAGACACACACACAGACACACACACAGACACACACACACAGACACACACACACACACACACAGACACACACGCACACAGACACACGCACACACAGACACACACAGACACACACACAGACATACATGCTATGACACCCAACATGCATGTGATATGACAGAAGGCATGCAACATGCATGTGATATGGCAGATGGCATGCAGCGCAGACAATAATAGTGGTAGTTATTGTACATCCCTGGGTTGCACACAACAGCATGCATGTGTCATAGCAGAAGGCATGCAAATTACACAATCATAGTAGCAAGCATACATCCCTATGTTACACCATGTAGACCAGCTCAGGTTAACAGTACACCTGCCTGATGTGTGGCATATGACCTTGGCAATCACATGTAGTATGACATGTGATCTGCTGATGTGTGCATTGACATGCATACATGTTTAACACAATGGTGTCCTGTCAAATATACAGTGGGGTAATGGTGTCCCAATGCAGTGTTGTCTGTCTGCCCTACAGATATACTGCACATTTAGCTGATGTGAATGGCCATTTCAGGGAATCATGAGGTGTCTCTATTGCTATACAGTGTGAGTTACAGACACAGTTCATAGCCATGACTGTGTTCAGATACAATACATATACTGTGGAATGTGACCCACATCACTGAGGAGTATACACACTAAACCATGATGTGGAATGTGTGACACTGGTCACTGAAGGGTATACGGATGACACCCCTGCACATATGCAACCATATTGCTGCTGCCTGCTAACTATGGCCAGACATGGCGAACACATCAGTACACCATGTCCCACATGACATCTGTATACCACACACACACACACACACACACACACACACACACACACACACACACACACACACACACACACACACACACATGAGGAGCTAGAATGACATTGATGTCTGACACCAGCAAGGGGAATGTACTGTATCTGTGGGCCGATGTGGATACTGTACAGGTGATTGCTGTCATGTTGTGACACACTCAAGATGTTCAACACATCTTATGTGCTGGATTGATGTCACGCCTACACAAGATGTGCACAGGCCTGTAGGATGTCTAGTTTCCACATCTGCAATATAACCATTACACAAAGGCCATAGTTGGACCATGTGTAGCCATTGTATGACAGGGTGTACACACAAGCACATCATGTCTACTGTGTGTGTTGCTTCATGTCTCTGGCCATCCTCCATGGCCATGTGTGTACATGTATTGGCCAAATTATTGTGACAAGCATCTATTTCACATTTCTGTGTTGTCCCATATGATATACAACCATAAATGTCATATGCTCCACTGACGCCAGGGTTAAGCAGACAAAGGCTGGTATGTTTGGTATGTGGGATATGTTTTTCAGGATAGTTAGGCAGTGTTGCATCCAGGCCACTAGATGTCATGGACATGTCAAGATAGCACATTACATTGTGTGACATTCATAGCAGGGCTATGATCCACACCAGTGAATCCTGTGGGCTGGCCATACTCCAGCTCACTGTATAGTACTGTTTGTGTTCCCCACATGTGTAGTTCTGATCTGTAGTACATTTCCATACAGTGAACAGCACCTCCACCATTGTATGCATAGCTGTCCACACATCTGGCAATGACAGTTTGCGAGGATTCATGTCGGTGATTCACATAGTTTGCAAGTGTTGCACATGGGTAGCCATTGTGATGCATTGCAGGTCCGACCTGTATATTGTGACAGGACCATACATTATGTGTACATGTGGTAAATGGCCACATGGCAGATAGATCTGTGCAATACGATGCCTGATAAATAATAACAGTCTCACCTGCAACGGGCTGCTGTCGCAGCGGAATGCCAGTGGTACCTAAATAGGAGTAACACAGCAGTATGAGCATTATCCATGCCTGTATGATAGCTACGGGGTGCAATGTGTATGTTAACACATACATCAGTACATTAGACTATACTATGGTGTATGCACATGTGTGCATACACAGAGTAGCATACTATAGTATGCGGCATGTGTGTATACATGTTTTGCATATGATGTTACATTACATATTGTACAGTGACACATGCAACTATATGGAATATAGTTGTTATAGGTGCAGCAGTGACTTACCAAGCAACTCCAGGCTCGGTAGTTGAGAGACACCCACCTCCACAATATTGGCTAAGGCTTGTGGATGTTGTTTTGCAGGTGTCCCCAAGTTGGCCGGTAGCTCCTCGGTACGTGTGAGTGGGAACTGGGTTGGTGGTCCACCACCTGTTGCACCTTGTTCCCTGGTGATTGCATTCGCATGCTGTTTCACCCGACTAATGAGGTCTGTACAGTGTCTGCGCACCTGCTGGTATGTGTGGTTGTGGCCACCCATATCATTGACCCTCCTGTGAAGTTCCATCTACAGGGCATCCCGCTGCTGTGCATCCTGTGGCACATGGATGAATAGGATATCATGATTGTCATGTAGGTATGGAATGAGGGCCTCATCCTCCAAGCAGGTATAAGGGGGTAGCCTTGCACGTGGCATACCTGGAAGACATAATGATGGAGACAGGTCACAGTAACTTAAAGAGACATACAGAGCTACAGCTGAACATACATGTGTATTGCATTTCTTACGTTTAAATAGTTGTCTTTGCAAATCTATATGACACTGACACCACTGACATGTTTGTGTCACACACATGTGACACTCAGTGGTGAGTGGATATTATCACCATATATGTGTGAGTGTCACCTGATTACATTGCTCATACTCCATGTGGATGCTGTCTTAATGTGGGTATGTCTGTTTGCCTGTATTGGTGTTCCTACCTATCAGCACATGGCTGGATGTGTCCACATTAATGCAGTCGACCTTGATGCTGTGTATATGTCGCATATAAAGACTTACACTGCCTTAACAGACATGACCTGTGACCCTGCAGACTTGCTCATGGAGGGTTTTACATGTATGTGTTCTGAAATATACATCTACATGGCACTGTACAGCAATTCAACATCCTGCCATGTATCACCTGTGTTGCACATGTGATACATATGGGACACTGGCTAGCCAGATGGTATTTGCAGGGATGGATATCAACTATAGCATGTACAGCCAAAGTCAACTAGTAGGCTATATGCCATGGGCCATGTATGAATCTAGGATGAAAGGTTACCTGGCTGTAGCCGACAGGTGGATCTCTGGGGCCAGGTGGAGCAGTGCCACATAACTGATCCACAGGGTTAATGATACATTTACCATGCGGTCATCACACCATGTCTGAGAGGGGAGCAATGTGCAGCTTTGCTGGACAGGAATGCATAGTATGGCAGGACTATGTAAAGTGTATGGGACAAGGATCTGTCCAGCATGTGGTGATCCTAGTACTAGGAAGGTGGATGTCCATGAAGTATGTGTTTGAAATCAGGATGTGTACGTGTAGCATGTCCAACATCACTGGGTTGGACATGGATTTATTCAGGGTATGCATCATGCTACATAGCAGAGATGGGGAATGGGAAGGCTGGTATAGGCCATCTGAACATGGCCAATACCCCTTAAAGGAAATATGTGATCTGATATGGGTCACTTGAGTGTTGTGTATGGCTGGACAATGATTTCGATATTCATGGATGGCACCCTGTCATGATTAGGGTTGCCAGATATGACTACCTAACAGGTGTGGTGATGTAGCTATCACAGGAAAGTCAACTGTCCAGCTGCTTCCCTTACACACAGTGTCCATTATGTTGACCGCTGCCTAGGTGGTAGTTCATGGGTACAGGGTTATTAACATAGGGGTGACAATGCAATATGTAGCTGTCAGATTGTGGCCATATGTCACACAAACCTCGCCCACAAAGCCCCTTCTGAATGTTGTCCACAACAGTCTGAGTCAGCTATTGTGCCAAGGTCATAGTCATTCGCATACTTCAATAGGCAGATGCCTTCTGTTAGTCTGTGTAGTATGGACTACAATGATGGGGAATACAATTAATTATCCCTATCTTACTGTAGCTGGCACTGGTGTGATGTGCATATATTATTCAGACACCTTCTGTAGTGTTGGTTCTGCCAGCAGTCCCATTGCAAAACACTCCTGTGACATAGGAATGTACATCTAGTATACCAAGTGTAGGTGGAACACAGTATGGGTGATGATGTCCTATGACCTGGCAAGGTTATGATATGCAGTTTGAAATCAACCTTACTGTCATCTACATCTGTACTGCTGACATCAAATAATTTGATCAAGGTTCATGGCCTTTCAAACCAGACTCAGCAGGGTAGTAGTGCAGTACTTCCCATTATCAGTGGTGTCTCCCCTTTGTGGGTTTGGATACCTGTTGGTGTGCACCAATCAGTGTGTACACAGCCTGACATGAAGCTATGTTTTACATGATGTGTATGTAGAGAGCAACTTGTTTTGCCATATGTGTAAGATACAACCTGGGATGAGGACAGGTCCCATGCAGCCTGAGTGCATCCTGTACCTGCATAGTTGTGGGTACAGGGGCTCTGTGGTGTACACGGATATATGATTGTGTACCTGTTGGTGGGGCAGTGTGTTTATGTTATCCAAGACCCTATCTGGATTGCTTATTCATGCTCGGTACTTGTTCCGAACTTGTAAGCACTAAATAAGCTACTAATTACTATAGCACTCAATCTTCCTCATTACCTAGAGGTAAACAGGTTTTGTACATACTTTTCTCACTTGCTTAGAGAAAAATAGCTCTTGTACTAACTTTCTTCACTTATCTAGGGAACATTAGTTTTATATTCAGGCATGTCCAAGGGTGAGCTGCCACTGTTCTCTCCTCCTGTCTATCTGATGAATCTGGACATCTTGAGGCAATGTAGACATTGCCTCATGTACACAAACAACCCTCTCCACC
Organism: Protopterus annectens; assembly: GCF_019279795.1. Taxonomy (NCBI): domain Eukaryota; kingdom Metazoa; phylum Chordata; order Ceratodontiformes; family Protopteridae; genus Protopterus; species Protopterus annectens. The sequence continues at coordinate 933,534,035 of NC_056739.1, forward strand.
TACCACCCAACACTACAACCTGTGAGAGATGCACTTATCTAGCCAAACTGGAGGTCAAGCTCTCTCCAACCAAGCCTGACCCTGACAGTCATGTGGAGAAGGTAAACATTCACACCACACCACAATCATCACATAGTCTCACTGAATCTACCCCACCATTAACTGAGAAAACTACTCATGTACCAACTCATTAGTGCAACGCTTTCTGGAATTCATAAACACCAATGCCCTGGATCAACATATCCACACACCCACCGGGGGCAACAATATCCTAGACCTAGGCATTACCAACATGAGTGACCGGTGTTCCACACCTGAAGTCAACTCCTCTTTGGCCTGATCCGACCATAAGCTGAACACTCATGATATCCACATCCTGCCCCCACCCCCATTAAGGGAACCACAGTATAATATGTCTACAAAGCCAACTTCATGCTTCTTAAGACAGACGTGGTGAACTTCATGACAACCATGCAGATGGACAATACTGTTACAACTGCTGAATCCTACACTAATGCACTCTATAAGCATTTACATGAGTGCATGGATTGTGCTATCCCAAACAGACCCAAGACACTATACACCTAATTAAGGAAGCCAATCTGGTGGTCCCTTGCCATAAACAAACTGTACAACAGGAGGAAGACACTGTTGTGTAAGAGAGTACAATCCCATGTGTGGAGGAGCTCCCTGGTCAGCCTCAGTAAGAAGGTGAGATCCCTTATAAGATCCTCCAAAGCTAGCTATGGAAACAAAACCGCCACTAATTCCAATGAGAACCACAAAGCATTTTATAGCTATGTCAAATATCTCAATGTCAACACCCAGATCTGCTCTGAGTTATAGCACAAAGGCACGAACATTACAGAACCAACTGATATTGCCAACATCCTGGCTGACTTTCCCCCCTCTCACCCCCTAAAGGGCCCATATCTATACAGGAAGAGTGCAGAGTCCCTGTAATCACAACTACACAGGTAAAAGCTGCCCACTCTAAAGCCAATATCACAGCATCCATGGGACCGGACAACATCCCAGGCTGCGTTTTACACGAACTTCAGAACGTACTGGCTCCCCACCTATGCACCATGTTCAATAATAGCCTTGCATCGGGCTTTGTGCCTCCTGAATGGCACACAGCAACAGTTATCCCACTCCACAAAGGTGCCGCCACAATGGACCACGGGACCTATTACCCTATAAGCCTGGTCTGCAAGGCTATGGAGCACATCATCATGGATCTCAGTCACAGAGACATTGGGTACCTCCAAACCCTTGACCCCTCCCTGTTTGGCTTTGTTAAGGGCAGACCATGCCTCCTAAACCTGGTGGACTTTTTAGAGAGAGTTACCAAGGCATTAGATGAGGGTAAGAAGGTCCACACAGCCTACCTATATCTCTCAAAGGCATTCAACACTATTCCCCATTCTGGTATTATCGACATACCCATCCACCTGAACATTAACCCCTACCATCATGTGATGTTTGCAAAGTGGCTCACGGACAGAACCCACACAGTGTGAGTTGCATACCCTAGATCCGACTGTATACCAGTTACAAGTGGCATCCCCCAGGGCTCAGTCCTAGGACCCCTCATGTTCTGTATATAATTCTCTGATGTACTGGCAAGCACAGGAGGGCTTTTGCTGAAAAGGTTTGCAGACGACTGCAAATTAGGGGCCATAATTGTTTCTCCAGCTGATACAGACACCCTCCGGAAGGGTTGTACTGAGACGGATACCTGGTGTCAATATCATGGCCTCAAGCTAAATGCCAAAAAGCGCATAGTCATCCCCACTGGATATAACTAATTACCCATGGACTACCACATAGGTGCTAGTCCCCTACATACAGAAAAGGTAATATGGGATCTGGGAACCCCAGTAGATAGCAATCTCTCCTTCGATACCCATAATGACAAGGTGGTTAGAATATCCTTCTACGTGGCCCTCCCTAATCTCTAATGGATTTGCATCCAAAACAAAGGAGGCCATTGTGCCTCTCTACTCATGACTTATTAAACCCATTAAAGGATACAACACCCCATTTGAGATGTACCTTACAAGACAACTGTAACAGCTTGGAAGACCACAACAGTACTACACCAAGAGGATTACTGACCTCAAACAGATGACCTATGCAGCCCAACCTAAGAAACTCCAGCTGTACTCGGTTGCATACTGCATACTCACAGGTGATCTCTACTTGCCATACATGGCCCATGTCTAACCCAGTATTGCTGGATATGCTCCACCTAAACAGAGGCCCCTGAGAGCCACATGCTGTAGGGATATACACCTAACTACAACGATGACTAGGACATGCTGGACGGATATATTCCTGACCTGGAGACTCCCCATGCTTTGGAACATGATTCCAATGTACAATAGGCATGCCCCTCACTAGCACTCTTCAAGGGAAACCTTGACGGGTGGATGGGAGACAGACATGTACCCCGGGGATCACTGCAGTGGCTCTGCTGGACAGAGGCACAGGGAACTAATGGCTCTGCCATTCAGAGGCACGGGGAACTAACCTAAGGGGGTGGTGAAAGCCAACACACTCTAGCTAGATTTATAAATACCCTTGGGCAGACAGCATAGTACCTACCTTTGCACTTATTACATGTCTTATGTGCATGGATAGTTAACTAGCCCTTCCATTTTACTTTGCTATCATGCTGATAAACTGCCGGGTGACTACAAGTCATATGTATCCTGTTATTGTGTATTGTAAATGCCAGTAGACATAACTAATGTTTGCCTAACATAACAGTAATGCTATGTAACTTGTAACACATATCTGCCTCCAATACTGTATGTTACACAGTTATACTGGCACAATATCCGACAATGCAAATCATAATTGCACAGTGGGCCAACCTTCGACATGTTATTCTCAGTAATACACCCATACATATGCCTACTGTTACAATATATCAGCATATACTATCCCCTGTTATAGCACATAATTGGACCAGCCCTGCCACTGACAGCAGCTGGAGAGGAATATTTGTGTTCAAAGCCCTTATATAGCATCCCTTGTGGTGTATGCAGTGTTTGCCTTGTGACCTACAGCAGTACACACATAAATACTACAAGCGTTACTATGCTCAACAAAGCATCACTACAAGATAACTGCTTCCACTGTATGGATTGCATGCACTTTAAGTATTACAGAACAGGTACTACATTCACAGACATACTGAGTGTTCTACATACCTTATTAGTAACCCGAGGTGTCATTGACTGTTAATTCAATCCTTTTCAGTTTGTGTTTCAATCTTCTTTGCAACATTCTGCTGGTATATACAGATGGTTTGAATGTGTGATAAGCCATCCTTTTCTAGTTAAATATCGGTAACATGTGCTATCCTGACCACAGATTGATGTTCCAAAGTAGTTAATTAGATGCACATCAGCTGTGCAGCTACTCCATTAGCCAATACCATGGCAACAGTGGTGTATAATTGAGTACTCAACTTGGGCGTTGTCCATTTGCCTTACTTTTGAGGAAGACAGCCTGGATGTGTTGTTTGTGATGTATTTCAACAGCTATATGGAGACAGACAGAGATATATTAGCTTCATGACTCCCGTGGATTGTGTGTAATGGCTAGAAGATGTTGTTCTACATGTGAGTACAGCTGTTATATTTCAGAACATTGCTACTTATGCAGGGTTTGTTTGTACCTGATACTTCTGCAGATGTTTCAGTCTGGCAAGGATGTTTGGGCAGCTCAAGGCTGTATGGCTATGCATGAACTGTTAGGTGGTTTACAGTGTGCTCACCAGACATCCTTGGTTTGGTATACATGTGTATCATACTGTGCTGTTAATCAGTAATTGGTAGCACTTCCCAGTGTACACACAACCCTCTGAAACGGGATTAGTGCAAACAAACCCTGTAACATCAGCAGCTGTTCCATTGTAAAACAGCAACTATTTCACATAGGGCCATGTTAGTGTGTCTCTGACAAGGTATGTTAAGGCTTCTGCAGATGTCGTACAGTGAGTGAATGATTTGTGATGTTATTACAGTTTATATTGTAATTTGTTTGGGTGTGGGGTGATGTTGGTGGGTGTACATAGCAGATGCAGGTGTGTAGGAACTGCTTTTATACATAATCGATATTTGCTTGAGGGTTCCTTCCCTATTTGAACACCTATCCTTTAGTGGACTAATACTATGGTAATTGCAGGCTGATTCATTAAGGCGCTGTTAATTGGTTCCTGTATAGCATGCAGGTGATGTTAGTCTTTGAATCCTTTTGGCAATACATCGGAATGTAATAAAGTGTTGCTACATGAAAGCTGTGTATTTCTGTCACAGGTATTTGCAGTCATTGGAGTTGTGTTGGTGACTGACCCTCTTTGGCTAGGGTTGCCAACTTTTTATATGGCCATAGTGGGACATTTTCGGGACACACATCAGATTTTACAGGCCGACACAAACCCACGGTCAGTACAAGGGATAGAACTTTCCTTTTTTGCCTAAATATAAGCTTATTCTTGTATCAGTTTAGTTGCTTATCCTGTTTCTTGTAACATGTAGGTATTTTAGATACAGAAAGAACTATTGTATGCAGCTATTACATTACATATGGGACATAATTATATCCTACAATCTCAGGACATTTGCCACATTTAATATTTTTGGTTAGGACACAACTGCCCAAAGAGGGACTGTCTCTCGCAAAGTGGGACAGGTGGTAACCCTATCATTGGCTCATGTCCATAGCACATATTGGTAATAGTGTATAGGCATATACTCTCCATATCCTTTGTTCATAAAGTTTGGTCATGGAGGAATGTGTGATTGCTATGGTCCATGTTATACTCATATATGAACACTTCAACCGCTGTATATGGGATACCTATGGAATCCCGAAACCACACAATTCCGACACCCACAGTACTGGGCCCAGACTCCCATACCCCACATTACTGCCAGCGACAGTAACTAGCGAAAGTAACACAAACATGGAACACACACATGCACACACAGACACACTGCTACCCACCACATCCAAACAAACCATCCTACACTTCGTATGAGCAAGTGGGCAAGCCCCCTACACCCTCCATGTGGGTGTCTGCGCCCCCCACACCCCCCTACTTTAATATTCTACCTCCTAGATCGCACAAACAGACGCACAAAGCAAACCCACACCCACACATTACAGTCCCCCAGGAACACACACCACACTCAGAACACACACCTACACACACTACAGCCCTCAGAAACACACTTACACACAGTAACCTACCTGAACCACAACACCAGAAGCACTGACTAAATGTCCCTTAACATCGGGATTTTAAACCTCGCACTTCTGGTGTTTTGGTACTGTGGTCTTTCGGACTTTAAGCCTCGTGATTATGCATGTCGGTATGTCAAGCAGTTGGTATGTGGTAGGTATCCTATTTATATGTACCTCCATGGTTATGTAGATGTTGTTAACCTATCTATATATTTACATATGTATGTATATCCCCATATATCGACATATATCTCTCTCTCTCTCTCTCTCTCTCTCTCTATATATATATATATATATATATATATATATATATATATATATATATATATATATATATATATATATATATATATATATATATATATATATATATGTGTATAGAAAGAGAGAGAGAGCATACAATTTCATTGGGTACATTCCGGTTTGTCCTATTTCCACACATTCCTACCTTTTGTATTTTATCCTGTCAGTATACACAACTGCCATTGGTACATCTCAGATAGCTTAGTGGTAGGTTATTGTGAAGATTGTGTACATGGTTGCGTGTTCTAATCCTGGCAGTGGTCATTTCACCTCTCAACGTAGTGCAAGGGTGATTAACGCACATTTCAGTAGTTGTGTGTTCCAAATGTTTATTATTCTGTGGAATACTACCTATATATGCATGCTGTGGTTAAGGTATACTATGTAACATGTAAATCATCTGAGAATATTCCTGTCATGGATACTCCCCATTATTTGGAACTACATCCCTGATTACATTATACAAAACCCCTCACTAACACTCCAGGGAATCCTTGCAGAGTGGGTGGGGAACAGTGGATACACCCCAGGGATCCCACAATTGGCTGTGCTCCACAGAGGGACAGTTAGTTAATCAATGGGGTGGTGACAGCAGACACCTTTTAGCTATGCTTATGAGTGGCCTTGGGCAGTTAGGCATGTACTTACCTATGTATCTATGAACCTATGCATACAGTATGGACACATGCTGATAGCTTAATTTACTGTTCAGGTATTGACTTATCTTGTGCCAATGGCAGTTTTGTGTACAATAGTTGAGGGCTACCTATGTAGGATGCACACAGTAGACCACCTATACATGACAATTTACAGGTGGTCGTGTGCGTGTGCCATCCATGTTTGCTGTGTGTGCAGGTGGAAAAGAGTGTCAATCCATAAGTGCCTACACTGTCAGTGTGTGTGCTATATGTTTCCTCTTTGCCAAGGCATGGGCATGCTGAGCACACCTCCATCTGCCTACTGGGGCTGGCACAGGGTGTTCGTGGTCTGAGTCCCTCTGTGCCTGTGGGGCCCTTGACAATGGTGGTGGGCTGTGAGGGCCTTCACCATTCTGTCCCTGCTGCAGCTGTTTCCGCAGGATCATATTGTGTAGCATGGCACATACTATGAAGATGTGGGCACATGTGCCTAGAGAGTACTGCAAGGTTCCACCAGATATGTCCAAGCAACGGAACTGTGATTTCAGCATCCCAAACATGCACTCTATGATTATTCTGGTTTTTGTGTGTCCCTCATTATGGCGTTCTTGCGTGGCTGTGTGTGCATTTCTGATGGGAGTCATCATCCACGGTTCCAGTGCATAGTCGGCATCCCCCACCAGGTGGCCATATGGGATGTCCTCCCTGGCAAATACCCGATACAGCTGTGAGGCATGCCAGATGTGGGAGTCGTGATAGCTTCCAGGGCTGCCAGCACACACATCCATGATAATGCCCTGGGCATTGCACATGACCTGGCAGTTGATGGAGGGGTATCCCTTGCGGTTTATGTAACACCTACCCTGCTCACCAGGTGGTGTCTTGATGTGTATGTGCGTGCAGTCTATTGCACCCAGTACCTCCGGGTAGTCTGTCACATGGTGGAAGAGATGCATATTGCTGGCCAACTCCTCCTGCATTCGGGGGAAGTATATGTGCTCATTGGCATGTGGTAACATGGCATCCAGGAACTGGTGGAGTAGCCTGGATGCTGATGCCTATGAGATCCCCATGATATCCCCAGTTGGCCTTTGGAAGGTAACTGTGGCTAGTATTCTCAAGCTTACACATACCTTCATGCCCACTGGGATGGGTTTCCCTCTGTTACTTCTGGCTCTGAGGCATGGCTGGTACAGCTCAACAAGTTGCTGTATGGTGTCCCTGTCCACCCTGTAATGCTCTACTATCTCCAGATCATGTAGCCCCTGGTAGGTTACCCTGGGTCTGAACACTCTTCTCCTCCTCCGGTGCCTGAGATGGTTGTCTGTATCATCCTCCACACCACCGTCAGTCTCCAACAAATGTTGGTGAATCAAAGCTATGGCAGCCCCTAACATGTACATATTTAAAGTTCCCCGTCTGTATACACAAATGGTGCAGAGTGTCTGGGAATATACAAGTGTTTGTGTGGGGCTTTCACACCTTATACTATTGTGCAATTGATGATGCTGGTGTAATTGGGTGTGTATGTGCAATTCCAGCTGCAGGGTATCTTAATTATGGGTTTTACAGCAGGTACTGCTATTGTGGGGCCTTTGTTGTTGACTTACGCTTGGCTGCAGTGATTCATCTATTGCTCTTTACTTCACTTTTCAACCTGATTCCCCTCCAATTGTCTGGCATGCATCCAGCTGCCTGCTTTCTTGTTTTGTACTTTCACAACCCAGGATTGTCTTGCGAATTGTGTTATGTAGCTGATCTACTGCAAGTTTGCTTTGTTCTGCTGTGACAGTTCTCTTTTCTTTGCAGTATGGCACCTCCCCTTTCCTGTTCTGCAGGTAGCTGCTAGCAGCCTTGTTAGCTGTTGTCAATAGCCCACTGTGAGTTCTTTGGTGTTAATTACTCATTTGTACTCCAGTTACCATGCTGCAGCATTTCCTTATTGTCTTCCCATATCCTTCCTGTTTCAGCTGTGGTGCATACCACGCATTGCCGTTTACCGGGTTTCAAGCGCGTTTTCATCCACGTTCACATGCACTTTTGGTTACCTTGAGTGCTCTCAGCTAAGCAAAGCTATGGTTACTTCCACACCCCTGTCCTGCAGCTTTGCTTAGCAACAGGCAATGCTCCAATGTGCTTACAGCTACGGTGACGCACCCCTCTCTTGATGTCATGTTTACTTCCAGGCCACACCTTGGTGTTATACTGCTACACCGTGTGATAATTCCTTATGCTGGCGGAGAGTTTGCGATTCAGTATTACTTGACTCATTTGCATGGCATTGACTACTAATTCCTAGTTACCACGTAGAACACTGTCACAGACCCTTAGCAACCCTTGTGCCATGGTTGTGGTGTAGCATGCGTGCCATTGACTATTATGGGGAATTCATGAATTGTGTTACATTGCAGTTTTATGACATCTAAATATATTTTCATTGTGATCCCGTTTGCGCACCGATGCACTGCGGTTTTACTTTACGTTAGTGTGGCCGTGACATTAAATGTTATTTTTTATATGTTGTGCATGTTTTTTTATGCCATTGGCTATATATTTAGCCATTGGCATATATTAACATTATAATACGTAAGTTTGGTTCACTTTCATGGTTCCGATTTTATGTTTGAAAAAATGTAAACCATTTTTTTGGTTTACATTTCTTCATGCTTACGCTACACCTGCACCACTTCATGAATCACTATATATCTTCATTTGCGTGCTACACTGCTGTGCATGGGGTAATTAGCATGCATGCACTGGGAGCTGCGCAGCTCTGGTGTATGCTGGTAGTGCACGTGGAAACAGCTCGTACCTAAATCGCTCTGCGGCCATATTTGCCACTAGATCGCCGACGCTACTCCGGCGCCTGACGCAAGCTTCATGAATCCCGGGGATAACCATTTGTTTGACCATAACATTAATATTTTTGACAAACAAAATAGCTTTTCTTTCATAAATCTGCAGTATAAAATCAAGATCTACAGACAGGCTTTTGATAGTACACCACTGTATAGTCCCACACGAATGAGAACCAACAGGCACTTTAACAGTACAAAGCAAAACACTGTGTAACATGTGGAATACTTTAAATCCAACAGTTAATTTAGAAAAACAAACTAAAAGCTTAGCCAGTTAAAGGATCAACTTTAATATACTTCAAAATATAATCAACTAAGTGCTTTCATCTCATTCAGAGTTTAGCAATCAACTCATGCCTAAAATTTAAATAAAAATCCACCAATCAGATTCGTGAACCAAACGTTAATTATATGTTAATTAATTACAAACATATTAAAAAGGTAAAAACAATTAAAACACTTCCAAAATGTTACTCAGTTATTATTTAATAGTTGCTGCCCATATAATTTTACTTTATCCAACATTCAAACAATAAATAATAAATATATAGATATATAAATAAATAATCTGAACCACTAGATAATATTGTACCAAAGTTAATATAAAAAATAATATAAAAATTTTTGTTGCTTATTAATGCACTTTCATAATCTATTTGCCTTAATATTCAATACATTCACCATAGACACTGAACCATGAAGGCCTGAGGGTTGGCAAGCATTAAGTCTCAGTTGCCAAATCAGTTCCTTTAATGTAAGTGTATTTTCTAGGTCACCTCCTCTTGAAGACTCCACAACTATATCAATCACAAAAAAATCTAAATTTCTTAAAATTCATACAAGTAGTCACGTGTCTATAAAGGGCCTTATTAAAATGGTGTTTTTTAATATCATACAAATGTTTCCTCATACAGTCTCTCAATCTACATCGTGTTTTGCTTTGTATTGTTAAACTGTCTGCTGGATCTCCTTGTTGTGGTTATCAGTTCTTGTAGCAGTATCTGGACTACTGTATAGTCCATTGTCTACCAAAGAGATATCATATTTCACACTTTTTGTAATTCACACCATTAATCAGATATTATATATTTTATGAACTTATTTCCAGTTTAATAATTTGAAAAAAAAAAAATTCTCAGAAAACTATTGTTTTTCCTCCCTTAGAAAATCTCAGGTGGTAAAGGTATTAATTACTACCTCCTGTTGTTCAAGCTTAAATGAGTTAAGAAATCAGTAATCAAAGTAATTATAATCTGTCTGTTTGCTTGTTTATATTCAGCCCTTGGGCACTACTGTTTCCCATTTACTTCTTGGACATCAAAACAAACATTAATGTTTATCGCTGACCAAGTTTGCAGATGATTGCAAACTTGGTGCCACCATAAACTCCCCAGAGGACATTACAATCCTCCAAGAAGGTCTTTCCCAAACAAGTAGCTGGTGTGAGAAAAGCCAAAAAATATATTGTTATATCCTTTGGCATGCATGACTTCCCTTGTAACTTTAACACTGTCACACCCATTAGAATTGATCCAGTGGTCAAGGATCTGGGAATCTGTGTTGGCAATAAACTGTCCTTTAATCCCCATGTAGCCACTATTTTAAGTAAAGCCTTATTTTTCACACAGTTTATATCTAAAGGTATTGTGTCCAGATCCAGGGAAGTAGTCATCACACTGTACTCAGCTCTCAGCAAGCCAATTATTGAATATAATGCCCCTATCGGTATGTCCCTGTCCAAACACTTGCTACAACTGGAGCAACCAGAGTACTTTCTCACTTAAGGCCTGAATCACAAAATCTATGCAGACTGTCTAAAAACCTTATCCCTTTTCTCAGTATAATATAGGATGCAAAGAGGCAAATTTTGCCTCACATATAGAGATCCCATCCTGTGAGATCTATTACTCAAATGGTAGAGTGAACTCCTGCTCAAGACATCTCAATCTGTTTTGCAACATAAATTGAACATGATAGAGGGAAAACAATGTATTACAGAGAATACCTCTTCTATGGAGCCATTTTTCACTCCACATAAAACAAAGTACTTCTCTTACTCTGTTTAAATGTAATTTGGATGAATGGATATGAAACCAAAAATTCTTTGCCAGTTTATTACCCATGTCCCTCTTGGATAGGGCAACAAGTAATGTCCCAAGATATCCTTGTTTTGTCTGCCTCTGAGTTACTGTTACACAAAGCATAAAGACTAAAAACTACCATGGAAATGCAAGGCTCGGCTTCTTTAGATCCTCACAAATCAATAGCTTAGTAAGTATCGATTAACATATATGTATATTTGTGTGTGTGTGTGTGTGTGTGTGTGTGTGTGTGTGTGTGTGTATGCATATATATATATATATATATATATATATATATATATATATACACACACACACACACACACACATGCACACACGCTCACACACACACACACACACACACACACTTTGGTGTCACACTAGGCTGATGACCTCTTTTTAGGGGAGAATCAAGTTGGTATTTGTATTAGTGGAAATTTGGCAAGAGCATTAGGAAATTTCACAAGTGCAAAAAATGGAGTACTGAATATAGTCTATTCTGGTAGAAATTGTGACTAAAATGAAAACATTGTCATCTGTGTGCATGTCTGGCAGGGGAAGTGTGTATATTCTCGATTAACTTGTATGGTGTGCCAGCATCTCTACTTGTAAAAATGTAAATACGTTTTAAAATGTTGAGTATTTCCCCGTTTATACAGAATGTTTAGGGAATCTGTCAGTGTTCTGATATATTTCTAATTGCGCATGTTTGAGAGGGACATTCTAACGTACTGTGGAAAATCAACTGAACAGTGAGTGATGTCATTAGAATGTTTCTGGTTGCTAGATAATTATCTGAACCGCCGATTGACATGAAAAATATTTTTTTTCAAATAGCTGAGTGTTATTTTTTTTTAAATTAGACAGTTAAGATGTCAGGAAGTCAAGTACTAAGAAGTTTGTCTAGTGCTGAGCAGATTTATGAAATACAGTCAGTTACAATGCTGTGAAGTCAGTGGACACCCATGAAAGAGAACTCACCAAAAACTGTAAGCCTACCTTTTGCCTTGCTGCTGTGTATTAGATTAGATCAGGGACAGCATTCTTTAGTGAAATTAGGAAAGCTTAGTTATTAAGATAGAGTTTTTCTAGAATAATAGACTTCTATCCTACAGTTTAATTTTACATTTCTGGTGATTGAAATCTGGTGTTTATTGAAAGCTATTGATTTACATTCTTGTAATCATTTTGCTTATTATTACATGTTTTTTGTTGCTTTACATTGTGGCTGAAAATCAATGTTTTGCTTAAGAGATTAGAGAGTACTTATACCTGTTTGATACTTCCCAGGTCAACTCAAAGTCCTGGTCACTTATGGTAATAGGTATAATTTATTTTGATATTTAATTTTCATAATTGGACACCCCTTTAGAAGGGCATGAAAACACTCTGACTGGTGGCAGCATTACTGTATTATTTTGGAGAAGGGACACAGCTGGAAATCTGTGTCAGACTTTTCCAGAAATGTTTGAATGTGTGAGATTTAAATTTACTTTGAGTTTGAGAGTATCAGAGGTCTTAAACTGGGACACATTGCTCTGAAGTGTATAATAAGAAACTTCATTTGTGGTGGGCAGAAGTATATAGTCCAGTCCCATGGAAACAGAGCATGTTCCTGTTGTGCTCTTAGGGAAAAATTGTGAAATATTACTTCTGTTTAAGTGGCAGTCTTATATTGGAGTCAGTAGTGAGGACTGAAGCTCCTTAGTTACTGACGCGGGATAGTAAGGGATGCCACATTTAATTGGTGGCTGTCTGGTAAGAAATGGCTGGATGTCACAGAAATGTCCAACAAAACATCCAAACTGGACACCATGGCACAATGTAAGGAGAACTGCAACTATTTAAATCAGTTTTGGTGGGAATTTTTTAAATTCTACAGAACTAATCTTATATTGAAAATGTGTTTATATGTTTTATTACAATTTTGTGTGTTATTATGTTCCAGTGTGTATATACTTTTGTAATAAATTCTTTTTATGTTGTGCCCTGGGGTCCAATTTAGATTTTTTTGTTGGATACAGTATGGAACTTCCCCTACTCATCACTGTTGTTAGTAGGATCCATTTTGTAAGAGCAAAAGGGAAAAAATAATTCTGTTGGTAAAAGGGTAAAAGAGAGAAAAAATAAATTAATCAAAGGAATAGGTATGAAAGAAAGAGAAACGAAATGTATGAAAAAGAATGCATTCAGCTAAAATTGGAGCTTGGTATAATGGTTAAGATTTTTGACTCTCACCATTGGGAAGGAAATTGGTTAAGGCTTAAAGAGAAAGTTAGCCTAGTAAATAGCTATGAATGTATGAAATTATGAATCTAAGTAAAAGGGAAAATGAAAACTTTAGAGTGATACCTGTAAAAGTGAATACAGTAGTATTAAGAATATAGTAAGCAGAATAGGAGTTTTGGAGTGGTGTGATACATGTGATGTAGATGTAATTATATTAGAAGACACAAGATTTTTAACAAATGAATGATTACAAACAGAGAAATTATGGAGATGAAAGGTAATCTGGAATGTGGGAAATGAAAGATGCTCTGGAATAACCACATTCTGTAGAAATACAGTCAAGATATTAGATGTAACTTTAGCAAAACTGGGTAAATTAACCATTGTAGATTTAAACTGAATAGAACAAGTTTATAGAATTATAACATTACATGCTTATACTAACTGAATTAAAGAAAGGGAAATCTGATTTAATCAGATTTTAGACTATGTAGTGATAAATATGAATATTATAATAGCAGGAGACTTTAATTGTAATTTAAGAGGCACGCATAAAAAAGAAAGGAAATGATATAAGAAAAATGTTAGAAGTGATAAGATGTATAAGTTAAAACTTTGGGACAAAAATTCATGGACTTATAAAAGGGGTATGTATAGAACTGAAGTAGATTACTTTACAGTATCAGAAGGTTTGGTTATAGGAGAAGGGGAGGTAGCTGATATTTTTGCTTAGTTATGAATGTGATTGTATGTGAAATCAATTACAAAATGAAAGAGGCAAGGTATATAACAGTTGAACGGTTAAGAATTCCAGTTCTGTTAACATAAGCTGATTGCATTATAGTAATTGCAAAAAACTATATTTGGATAAAAGAAGTAATATGTTGTAAAAATGAGTGTCTAGACATGATAGTGATTGCTTTATAAAAGGAGAAAAGTAAAGGTTTAGGTAATGTAGTAAAGATTGATGGTATATATTTTACAATAAATTAACTTTCTATGTTATGTATAAAATACAGGAATAAATATGTAAGAAGAATTCAATGGGAAACATGATCGAAGAAATAAAGCAAGCCTGTCTTTTCAGGACAAAATATAGCCTTTATGTGACTTGTGCCAGTCCTGAAGCATGACAGATATGAAGGTAGTGTCAGAAATCTTCAGGATATGGTGCATTAGTTTTTGTACCACTCATGGCTTTGAAATGGAGATTGCACTACAGTAAGGATAGGGAAATCTACCCTTGCTGTCACTGTAATATGATCTAATTTGCAGGGGATGTGGGGTATGGGGGTGCAGCCCCCCCACATGAGGGATGCAGGGGGCTTACCCCATGCAAAAAGATTGGAGAATACTTTATATGGGACAATAGAATTATATCTTCAGATGTTGCTGTAAAGGATGTTGGAGTTTGTATACATTTAGGCTGAGAACAATGTTGAGATATGATTTTTGAGTCTGAAACATTATGGGAAGAATTGGATTAGGTGAAAAAAAAAGATTTTCCATTGAATGAGTAAGTTTTTCTAGGGAAAGTTGTTGTTGTTGTTGTTGTGTCTTTCGGCTTTTCCCGGTTAGGGGTCGCCACAGCGGAACTCCGGTCTTCTAATGATTGATAGTTGATTTTTATGTGCCGAGTTACCAGCCCTGATGCACAACCTTCAATGAAGGTACGCCCATTCATGCATGTCTCCACGCAGAAGACGCTGTAGCTGAGAATCGAACCGGACAGCTTCTTACTGTGAGGCGACAACGCTACCGCAGCACCACCACCGCGGGTATACGTTTTTCTAGGGAAAGTAATTAAGTTAAAAAGAAAGATTTCTTTCTGACTGTTTAGAACAGCTAAAATGGATAAAAATGATGTTCACAAATGTTTAAAATAACTGTGTTACAAAGTTGGGGAGGTAAATAAAACTAAAGTTTAACAGCTGCAGCACACAATCAAACCTATTCTGTTGCTGTTTTTTCCTTTCCCCACTATTATTTTTCTACACTCTCTTCATACCTATTATCTAGCCCACCTTTTCCCTCATTCCTTGTTTTTTATGCTTCTCTGCTCTCATCTATAATATCTTTATCCAGCATTCTCTGATCTCTCACTGTTAACTTAATAGCATTGCCATAGCATCTCCCATCCACTACCTACAGACAGACTGGCTGATTGTTTCTTTTTTTACACTCTACCATGATCGCAAGCTGGGCCTACCCACTCCATTCCCCTGTCCTACCACCATTCCCACCCAACCCCATATATTCTAAATGTATACCTTAGCCAAACTTATCTTCTGGACCTCCTCTTCCTGTGCTTATCCTCCAGTCAAATCTCTCTACCCACTACCTAGCCACTTCCCCTCCTAAACTACTCATACTAACATATTATCCCACACACCCTTCAACACTCCATGCCTCTCACACTCTTACACACCCACACACCTAATCAAAAACAGCACATATTCATTGCCAAACTACCTTCCCACTTCAACTCCTGCTAGACCTAACACTTCCACACCACAAACCACACCATCATAGCCCCCTCCTCTTTCAGTCTATAATACTCTTCTTAACTGACCTTCACCTTTCTTTGAAGCTTATCTCCAATCCTTCTCTTGTCTTCTACTCCCACATAACGTACTTGCTCATCCACTCACAGAATGCTACTCATCTTCACCTCAAGTTCTCTTCTTCTACTCCCACACTTCTCATCTTACCATGCTATCCTATTTCCCAAAAACTTTTCTCCTACCATAACTAATCTTCCTACAGACTTACAAAATCACCATAACTTTAAAATAACTCCTTTTCTATTCAACCACACTAATCCACTCATTCTCAAGATTAAACTTGTCCTACACCCATCCCATCCCATAAAAAGCAGAGCCAAATACCTTACCTTATACTCCAAAGTCCCTTCACTAATGCTCATCTCCAAAAGCCTGTTGCTATTAGGAGACATCCACCCCAAACCATGCCCCCTCACTAGTACCTCTCCTAACACCCCCTCCCCAACTCTCTCTCTCTCTCTCCAATTTATTAAAATTATACTTCCTAAACATACACAGCATTCTTAATAAAGTCAATGAATTCCACTTATGGATTGCCCCCTACTACCCTGACATATTAACTCTGACAGAAACTTTGCTTAAACCCCACAACACAGACAATGAAATTATTCCCCCTGGGTACAACATCTTCCACCTAGATAGGACCCCCAAAAAGGCAGAAGTGTAGCTATACTCTATACTGACCAACTTAACATATCCCTGGTACAACATCTCCTTCCCTGACTTTCAACCTGCAAAACTCTTAATAGTCTAGTGCAAACTTAACAGCCACAAACAAACTTACAGTTGCTATAAACTACATTCCCCCAGGCAACAATATTCCCATACTTTAACAAATTGTCTCCTGGTTAACTCACTCCATACCTAATGAAACTATAGAACTAGGGGACGGCAACATTTACTGGCAACCCCCCCCCCACTTCCTCTAAATCCACTGTAACTCTACTTCGCTTCACTCAACTCAACACACCCCCAAGCCACCTAAGTAAGCCAACCAACTCTGGCACAATACTGGACTGGATCCTTGTCTCCAATCTATTCCAAACCTTTACCACAATCCCTAAACACTACCTGATTCTTTATGTGACCACTCCCCCATTTGCATCCAAAGTTATGCCGTACAACACTATAAATCACATAGATATGAAGACCATCATACTGTCTCTAACTTCAACCCCATGGTATTTAATAATACAATTTCCTCCATAAATTAGTATTTTCTTCTCCATTCACCCCTTGATGAGGCTGCACACAAATTCAACACTATATTCCTAGAAATTCTCAACTCTCTGGCTCCCCCTAAAAAAATTAGAATAAAATCAAACCTGTACCATGGTTATCAAACTCCACTCGCTCTCTAATACATGCTCGAGACAATGCTTGAAAAAATAGATCAAATTTAAATCCCAAACCTACCTCCAAAACTACAAGCATCTTCTTAACCTCACTAAAAAGCAAGTCACCAATGACAAGAAAAACTACTAGCAAAAATCCCAAACAACCCATCACAGGAATCCTAAAAAGTTTCAGAACACCATAAGCAAAATTCTCTATATTGGCAGCTCTAGCTCACCTAACCCTCTTCCTAACAACTCTCTTATGGAAACCACCACCATTTTTACTTCACATTTTATTGACGCCATCACCAAATTTACCCACAATAGTAACACCACCAGCCCCTCCTGCCCCCCCCCAACCTGTGCATCTACCTTCTCACTCAAACCTGTCCCCACTACTACATAAAAATTCTTCTCTCAAAACTTAAACCATGCTCTCCCACAGTGGATAGCATACCACCCTACTTCCTAAAGCTCACTGCTAGCTCTTTAGCTTATCCTGTCTCCACCCTAATTAACCATTCAAGCCAAGAATCTTCTGTCCCTGCTATCTGGAAAAAAAGTATACCATCCCCATCCATAAGGGAGGACACTCTAATGACCTCTCAGACTATCACCCCATAGCCATTCTATCCCACCTCTCTAAGTTACTAGAAAAATGCTCCTGAAATACCTTCTGCAGGAAAACCTACCCACACCCACTCAGTACAGTTTCTGCCCTAACCATACCACTACTACTGCTCTAATTTCCTTCACCCAAACTATTGGACAAGCCAGAGACAATAACAAACTAGTCTGCTTTATATTCCTAGATCTTTCCAAAGCCCTTGACACTGTCTCCCACCCCAACCTCCTTACCAAACTGTCTGACCATAAAATCTCTAACCCTTCCCTATCAAGGTTCTCTAGCTACCTCTCAGACAGGCAGCACTCTGCCAAATGGCTCTCTACCTTCTTTCCCTTTCTCCCTGTCAATACTGGAGTACCATAAGCATCCATTCTTGAACTACTACTCTTTAACATCTTCACTAACTGTCTTCACACTTCATGCTTGTACTCCTCACGCATACAATATGCTGATAACTCAACTATTATCTCCACCTCTGACAATCTCTCTGATCTCCACTCACTCACCCAAAACTCCTTCCACTCTGTAGAAAATTGGCTTACTAACAATCCACTCATACTCAGCCTGAAAAAAACAAACTTCTCCTATTGCTCCCAAAGTTCCTTTCCCATATTAAATCTTCACTTACCATCACATCCCTTAACAACACTGTCATAATCATCAATACACACAGTAAGTTATTGGGTGTGATTATTGATGATCAACTTTATCTGCACATACTAAACTGTATAAAGAAGACATCAAATACTTGGACTGCTTTACAGAAAAATAAACCGTCACAAATGACTCTAGACTTTCTCTTCCCCGTGCCTACATTCTTCCCCGCCTTCTCTATGCCTGTACTATCCTCAGCAACTTACAATCCTCTCTAAAGACCAAGCTTGAAATCAAATACAACAAAATTGCCAGATTCACTGCAAATCAACTCTATAACTTTCACCACTGCCTTTCCTTACAAACTTTAACCTGGCTAGAATTCTCCATCAATTCTTACTCCCCCAAATGTCTTTTACTTACTCCATCATAAACAAACTCAGCCCCTGCCCTGCCATTTCTTCACTTATATCTTTATACACCCCCACCACTCTCTTAGAAACCCTGACCAGTCTCTGTTAGCAATCCATAAGCCATTACTATTATGAATTTTCTCCATACTCAAACCTTCAAAAAAGGCATTAACTAAAACCCTACTAAATCTCAGATCTGTTCATGCCAAAGCCCTAACTTAATCAATTACTGTGCTTTACTCCACTTTTCCATACTCACTTTTACATTCACAAGCTTCTCCCCTCTACACTACTTGTCTCAACTCTTCTCAACTTACTCCTGAGTAGGAAAATCTGAGGATTGAAGTCATTAATAATAACATCATTTCAGTTTCAGACTTCAAATCCTTCAGAAAATGTACATTAACACAAACCCTATTGTGCTAGCAATGCTTTAAGTTTATAAGAGCAATATTTAAAATCTGTCCATACTTTTGGGCTTTTGTCCCCCATTTTGTCATTTTATCAGGCTTTGTCCAGATATCTAACACTAAGAGGTTGAAGGGTATGATTTGGGGCTTTTCCCTCAGGCCCTCCACTGAAAATTGGCTTTCACTCAGTCAGACATACCAGGTTAACAAATGTCAAAATACAATAAAATAAATAAATAAATAGAGATAATAAAAATGTGTGGGATAGTCCATATTAAAAATAGTGAAAGGAGTGGTGCAACATTTGCCAAGCATGATTTTTATTTCAGTGTCTACTGGTATATTAATGTATGTTGAAGAGCCAAAAATCTGTTTTTTTTTCTTGTGGTTGCAATCAGAATATCCTTAATGAATGCATAAAAGGTCATGTTAATCAGCATGGCCATATTCTGAGTATATGCGTAAAAGAATGTAGAAATTGTAAACTTACATGTCACTTTTGATATGACTGTAAAAAAAGAAAACATTGAAGAACATACACAAATAGAAGATATGTCAGAAAATGTAAAAATGAATAGTAAGCAATTTCAATATAGAGAAAGTGGGGATAAGGAAGAATGCAGTATGTTGTATATGGAAACGAAACTGAGAAAAGAGCTTGACAATCAGAAAACTATGATAGATATACAAAAAAGTAGGCTTCAGATAAGGTAAGTAATGATAAAAGCAAGGGAGATAAATCACTAGAAGACACTGAAATAAAAACAAATGAAATATCAGACAGCAAAAATCAAATACAGGAGAAGAAGGAAGTAAATTTATTAAAAAGATAGGAGGTGAACAATTAGTGAGCAAATAAAAGCAGAAAAAAAGAAATAAAAACAATGCCTCAAACATTTAAAAAAGGAAAGAATGATGTAAACTAAATTTTTATGAATGCTAATAGCTTAATTAACAAAGTCAGGAGGTTTGCAGTAATTGACTAGTGGAAGAAGATGAAGGCAGATTTTTTTTTGTACTATGATGGGGATTTTGTCTCCAGGTCTCCACTTAAAATGGACTCTGCCCAGTTGGACTTTCTGGTCAAAAAAGACAAAAAATAAACAAAATAAATAAAATTTCTTTACAGAACACTAGATTTATTTTGAATATGGATATGGATATTATACAATTTGAAAATTTTTGGCACGATCAGGTAGTGTGGAATTTAGGAGTGGAAAGATGCTCAGGGGTATTTTTTTTTATTTAGGAAACACATTAAGATTCTAAATGTGTATATCAAAATTCCTGGTAGGTTAACTATTGTTGAAGTTAGTGTGGGGTTTGATGTGTTTAGGCTTATTGGTGCATATACCTGTATCAATATTAAGAAAAGGGAAAACTTATATGAAAGTATTCTGCCCTATGTATCCATAAATATAACTATTATTATTATGGGTGATTTTAATTGTAATCTCAGAGATTCAAGAAGAAAGATGGGAGAGATATTAAAAAGGTTAAGGATGCGACAAAATAGGGAAATTAAAGACCTTGGAAGTATGACCAAGGAACATACAGAAATGGATTATTTTATTATTTCTGAGAAAGCAATGGAGGTGTTGGGAGGTGTATTGTGGGAGGAATTTAGATCATAGAGGAATTTGGGTAAACCTGGAGAAAATCAGAATATGATACAGAAAGGAAAATGAATTAGAATTCTTACAGGGAAAAGAATAATGGAACAGGTTTTAAGTAAGAAATATCTTTTAGGATCAATAGTCAATGAGGCTGTTTTATGATTTATGGACTGACTGATGGATAGCTTTGAAAGAGAACTATAAGCAAGTGAATATGTAGATGGAATTAAATTGTAGAAGGATTGAAAAAAGAAAAATAGAATTGGCTGTATACAGAAGTGTTGTTTTATTTAGAAAAAGATAATGTAAGTTCTTTTGACATATATGACAAGTTGTTTTGAAGAAAATAAAAGAAACACTGAACAACTATATCAGCAGAATTGCAATTTGAAAAGAAGGAGAAAAGAGATATTGCCTTTTTTAGATAATTCTGCAAAGACATACGTTTATTTTACGATGGAGATGAATGAGAGGGAGGAAATGTAAGGTACAAAAAAGAAGATATGAAAAGTAAAGACAACCATGTTAAAAGTATGTACATTAATAAATGTGTAATATTTGAAGATGGTCAGAGGTATGAAGACATTTTCAGTTCAAAGGAGTGTTTGGCAGAAGTGGTGGGGGTATTGAAAGTTCTAAAAGAAGATTCTGTTTCAGGAATATATATGGGTTGGACTATGGAATTTATAAATAAAGTATTAAAAGCCTAAACAGATCCTTGTTAGGATATTTAATCAATACAACTCCAACTTAACCCCACCCCAACCTCGTTAAGTCCTTAAATTACACATCACCTTTTTTGCCCTCTCCCTAACATCTCCACATTACTTCATCCTGTATACCTAACATTTTACAACTTTCTCTCCTACTACTAACTGCACTTTCCATATAATTCAACATCACCTAACTTTCTCTTCATCTTACAGGTCATCCCTCCTTTCTTCTACCATCACTTTAGCATTTACTAAAGTCTTTCCCTCTACCTACCCTACCTCTCATCCTACACATCCTAATGGCCTCAACACATAATTCTATACTCACACACCTACTACTCTTAACTACTACTCTAGCATCTCTAACTCTACCTTACACACTAACCTTCTTAGAACACTTTTCTCTGCCTGAACATCACCACCCCTACCACCAAACTTTACCAAGTACTCATGGAAACTCCCTTAACCACAGTAACATAACCTCCACTTCCATCTATATACTTCCAAAGTACCATAGATCTACTCATATTACTTACTTCCATGACAAGAAAACCCTAATTAACTACTACAAACTCCTAAAAATAATACTAAAACCTCAGCAGCATCCCATATTAGATGGTGATATTCATCCTAACCCTGGCCCCCAAACAGGAATTCCCAGTAACCTACATAACTTAATTTCTCATGAAACTACTACCCCAAAAAGACCTTCTAACTCCCTCCTGATAGCTCACCTTAACATCCATAGCATTATCAACAAAATTACCCAACTTCATGCACTCTTAGAAGTGCACAAATTCGATATTCTCTGTATTACAGAAACATGGCTAAAGCCCTCAACTCAGGACCAGGAAATTACCCCTCCTGGATATAACATCCTGAAATGTGACCGCAAAACCAAAAAGGGTGGAGTAGTAGCCATTTTGTATAAATCAGAACTCAAAGTTTTACCTTTCAATACCTTCCTACCCACAGATACTCATGCTGAAACCCTTACTGCCAAACTCCAAATCAACTACGCTAAATCTGTCTATCTAATTTGCTCCTATCTTCCCCCTGGAAATAACAGCAGAACTCTTGAAAACAAACTTAGTTGCCTCTCTACCCACCTACCTCAGGAAACCATTGTGCTAGGTGATTTTAATATAGACTGGATTAAGTGTAGCTCCCCAAATCCTATCTATCACATAAATCTCTATGGCTTCTCACAAGTAATAACCACCCCCACTAGAATCCATAAACCAAGCAGTAAGGAATCCATCCTTGACTTGATCCTTATTAATAGTCATCTTGAAACTTACAAACCAGGAATCTTTCCAGATGATATCAGTAACCATGCCCTAACCTATATAATTAAACAAAAAACTCATAGCCCAAATTGTGATACTTTCAAAACCTCCCGATCAAAAAAAAAACTTTCAACCAGAGAACTTCCAAAATGAACTGAAAGTATGTGACTGGACACCACTGCATCATCTTCAACTAGACAAAGCAGTGACCTACTTTAATACTAGATTCCTTCAAATCCAAGATTACCATGCCCCCTGCCGCACTTCCCGAACTAGGACCAAAATAGCCCTATGGCTCAGAAAACAAACTAGGCAAAAGATCCTCCTAAGAAATAAAATTTGGGCCAAATGGAGAGCCTCCAAAAACCCATCAGATCACCTTCACTTTAAACAGTTGAGAAATGCCACCAAAAAAGACATTCTGTTAGACAAATAAAAACTTTTACCTTCACCTCCAACAAACCCACCAACAAAATCCACAAAAGTTCTAGTCAGGCATGAACAAACTACTTCAGTCTGGATGCTCAAAAACACCCACCCCATCAGGTATCACCCATAATAACTCTAAGCAAATTGCTGATGTCTTTAATAACTACTTTACTGAAGCCATTCAAACTCTAGCTAATACATTACCACCTATTACCACTTCCCCACTGAATACCACCAACAATCCAGTTCCTACCTTTTGTATACAACCTGTATCTACATCCCTCATTTGCAACCTCCTTCACAAACTCAAACCTTGCACCCCTTCAGCTGACTGCCTACCAGTGGAATACCTGCAAATTGCAGCTAAAGCCATTGCCTATCCCATTTCCATCCTTATAAACAAATCTATTACTGAAAGCACAATCCCCTCCATATGGAAAGTCTCCCACATAATCCCTCTACATAAAGGTGGGACATCTACTGAGCTCTCCAACTTTTGACCAATCACCTTACTCTCCCCAATAGCTAAAATAATGGAAACATGTATCCACCAACAACTACTTCACCACCTTCTAAATAATAATTTACTTGCTAACTGCCAACATGGCGTTTGACCATTCCATAGCAAAACTACTGCCCTGCTATCCTTTGCTGACTGTATAAACAAAAATCATAACAATAACTCTCTTTCCTCTGCACTATCTATATACCTCTCAAAAGCCTTTGACATGGTCAACCATCATCTCCTTATTAATGTACTAAAAGCCCAGTCACTTAACCCCCAAGCTTTACTCTGGTTTACATTTTACTTAGAAAACAGACAGCAAGCTGTGCTTTGGGATAATAATATTTCTACACCCCTGCCTGTGAACATTGGAGTACCTCAAGGGTCTATTTTAGGCCCTCTTCTCTTTTCAATATTTATTAATGGTCTAAATGCCAAAATCCCTCTAGCCACCTGCATTCAATATGCAGATGACTCAACTCTAATATGTTCATCCAAGTCCACAACCTCGCTCCAGACCCTCACCCAGACAGTATTTAACACTGTTGAAACTTGGTTCATGGAACACTGCCTCCTCCTGAACCCCCCAAAAAAAAAAAAAAAAACTATTGCTCTTTGCACCTACCCAAAAGTCACCACAAATTCACTTCTCAGTAACCTCTAATAATGGAACCAGCATTTCCCCTGACACTACAACCCGTCTCCTGGGAATAACAATAGACAACAACCTTAGCTATGATGATCATATAAATACTACTATAAAGACTGTCAACAGAAAACTAGGCTCCCTTTATAGAATCAAACCCTTCCTTACCCCAATAGCCAGAACCACTATTGCCCAGACCCACCTGATCTCTACCCTATTCTATGCTTCTGCCATATATACCAATCTTTCTAAGAACAACCTTAACAAACTATCAACCAGCTATAATAACATAGCCAGATTTGCCACTGGCTCTCCTTTCAGAACTAACCACTGTCACATCCTCAAACAACTGGGATGGTTAGAACTCCAAAACCAACTAATTTGTCAACAACTTGTTATCACACAAAAGATCCTCTACCACCCTAATAATACCCCAATCCTCACTAATCTGATAACTCCCTATAAAAATCTTGCAACATTACGCTCAGCTAATAAGCTTCTAGTTTCCACTATAACATCTAACAACAAAGCTGGGGACTCACTTTTCACCAACACAGTGGGAAAAACCTGGAACCAGCTTCCAAGTGAACTCTTAACTCTTGCTTTCTCACTGCTTTTTAAAAAACACCTGAAAGAATATCTTAAAATACATTGGCTTTGACCTTGCTCCAACCCAGACTGATACCTCAATGGCCCCTGTTGTACTCCCTATACTTCTCTACTCTACTGTTCTATGTTCCCTACCTTATTAACAACTAAGGTAACCAAACGAGATTTTCCTTCTAGTATTAAAAAAAAAAAAAAAAAATACACACATATATATATATATATATATATATATATATATATATATATATATATATATATATATATATATATATATATATATATATATATATATATATATATATATACTCTTTATTTGATTTTCTCTCAGAGCTTAAACCTACTATTAGACTCTGTGCAAATTTATCTCACGTACAATCTAAACAATGTATACCATTCTCATGTTACTTTTGTATATATTCTATGTTTTGTTACTGCCTATGCTTGGAGCTTTTCTCCCCAGACCGCTACTGAAAATGGACATATATCCAGCTAGACTAGCCCGGTCAACAAATGTAAAATAAAATAAATAAATAAATATATTATACATAGTATAAGAAAGAAATGTAAAAAGAAGTATGTGTAGGTGTTATTAAATATATAGAGAGAAAAATGATATGAACTGGAGTCCTATTACATTAAACAACTTGGATTATAAAATCTTTATGAAAGTAAATCAGAAAAGACTTGAAAGAGTATTATATGAAGTTATAATGGATGTGATATATGAGATCAAAAGAAGAGACAGTCAAGAGTTATTGGTTATTGTGAGGGAGATAGTTGATAATACAGTAGACAAGAAAGAGGAAGTGAGAATTATGAATAGGACACGTGAATTTGGCTTTTGACAGTGTAGAGTACAAGGCTTTATATGGCATTTTGGAGGAATATGAGGTGGAAGGAAAAATCCTGAATGTTTTAAAAACTGCATGCCACAATAATGGAGTGAAAGTGTTAGATAATGGATTGTTGTTTTCAAGCTTAAGTATTAAAAGAGGGGTACTTCAGGGGTGACCCTTGAGCAGTGTTTTATAATCATTAATTATGAATGCTTCAACTAGTAAAATGTAGATTGATATGAAGAAAGGAGCTTATATAATATAAGATAATAAGTATGTGCCATGTTTTATGTGCTATGCAGATGATATAGTTATCATGGTAAAAATAAGCTATGGATAAGGGAAGTGAAATATTTAAATTCCTTATTAAGGCATACGGTATTAAGTTTGAATAAAGAAAAAAAATAAAGGATTTGGTAAAGTTATTCTGATAGAGAGTGTATAATTTAATAAAAATGAAGGAATTTTGTTGGGTGTTTCTTTTGGAAGAAGATGTGATAGATAGGAAATGGGATGAACTTGTTTGATTTGTCAGAGAAATATTTTAATTTGGAATCATGTGGGATGGTTTTAGGAAGAAAGTTTATCTATTTAACTGTTATGTTATAGGCAAAATTGCTTATCTAAACAAAGTTTATGTGATTCCATCAAACAAAGAAAAAGATATATTACAAGACAGTTTTTGGATTTCTTTGAAGTTGCAGTTTAAACCATGCAAAGAGTGGGGTTGTTATTTGAGTACGAATGAAGGGGGCTTGGGTTTAAAAGCTTATTGTTTAGGGGACATCTATGTTAATACAGTGGATTATAAGACTAATGAATAGTGAAGATGGTGAAAATAGAATATTTATATTTCAGAGTGAATGTGAAGATTTTGGGAAGGATTTGGTATAGAATAAAATAAGGTGGAAAGAAGAAACTAGGAACATGAATATTTTTATGGAAGCTAAATATGAAAATGTAGAAAAAAAGCAGGAAAGAAGGGTACAAGAATACTGTGTAGAATTTCTTTTTTGTGTAATCTTGGGAAAGTTTATATAATAATGCTGTAAAAGTTATTTAAAAGGCAAAAAGAAAAAAAGATGTTTGAGTGTTTTAGTATGTGTTAAGATTGCCTACAGAAATTAACTATGAACTATTAAAAAACTTCCAGTTAAAGGGAATATCATATACAAAAGGATGGAAGCTGGATTACATTTGTGTTGTAAGCAATTGGAATCATCTGAGCATGTCTTTCTGGGGTGTGAAAAGTTAAGAAAGTATGGATGGTAGTATGTGTTAAGAAATTAATTATTTTATTTTATTAAAAGGGTAGAAGATTCAAATATGTTTATGATTTTATATGTGTAAGGTGAAGAAAAAAGGCAATGAAGATATTTTTGGATCATTTTGGAGATTGAAAAAGCAAGTAGCGGTGAAATTTTAGTTAATAAATAGTGAAATTTAGCAGATTAAGAAAAGTAAGAAGGTGGTTGTTGATGTAAGAGAGGGGGGGGGACACAGAAAATGTGATTAAATTATGATTTGATAAAATAATATATAATAATTTAAAAAGGTAAATAAGTAACTTTGTTTTTGAAGAAAATTAACATATTTGCATATTAATGTTGTTTAAATAAAGAACACCAACTCATTTCAATAGTTGTCATAGGATCATTTACATCCACTTGAGCTCCCACCAACTCAATGGGACCTTGGTTTATTGTCTCATCAAAAAGGCAACACAGCCAGGAGTGAAACACCCTGTTAATGCTGCACTGCCGTGTCAACAATGAAATATCTCACAGCCTCCTGGTTTTCTGACATCAAAGGAGAGTGTGCTACCTGTTGTGTCACAGGCACTGCACCATATATGTAGTGTTAATTGGTATGTGGTCCAGTGATGTACAAGTGATCAAATGTGCTAATGTATGATGAAGTGTGGGCTGGAGAATGAAGAAGTGTCATTTATTGGTGCATGCTGTGTTTGGGGTTTTGAGTTTATGAGTGTATGAACAATTGTATGATGTTAGTTTTATAGTAAGGGCAAGGTAAGAGAGATTTAGTATTGAATGAATACATGTGGGTTAGGGTTAGAGTAAGGGTTAAGTAAAGGGTTACATTTACTAAGTGTTCATGAATGCATGTCTGAGCTTGTGTTATTAAATGATAGTGTTGCAGAAAAGGCTTTTTGTAAGTTAAGGTGCATGATTAGGGTTTTGCTTAAGGTTTAGTGGATGGTCAGGGTTAACAGACATTAGTAAGGTGGTACAGGGGCAAGGAACCCCTGCCCACCTTACCAATACCTGATAACCCTAAACAGAACAAAAGCAAAACAAAAAAAAAAATATAACAAAAATACAAAATAGATACTGGAGCTATGTGTGACACATATGGTATATTTAGTATTAAATGAATATACAGCCATCTTTTCATACTATATCATCATCAGTTTGGAAAACGTCTTTGAAGTTTTTTTTTTTTTTTGTTAAACGGGCCATTCTTCATTCAATAGTAAATTGTAAAAATTGCCAGGTGATTTCAAATTCCATACAAGATTATTTTTGGACGTGAGTGATGCCAACCTGACTATGTCAAAGGAGGATCTCTTAAGACAGTACACTTCTTTATCATGGGATCTTAAGGAATGAGAAAGAGAAATGTGAATTTTATGCTACACAGAGGGTGTTGATCCAAATAAATGACTTTGTAGATCATACTTTCTAAATGTAATCTGTCACTGTTACTTATAATGTGGTGTGAACAATGTCATGAAGTGACAGATTTTGCTGAGTGTGACCTTCAACAAACTGAAGGAAGACCCTCAGTCAATGAGAGGTAGTGTATGTTCTTGCCTACTTACAAAAACAATTTTCCCAAATGAAGAACATGCTTCAGGAATAAGAGACCTGTTTTTTGCATATATTCCTTAGCTAGAAAAGGACTTTATCCATAAGGAAATGGCATGATGTAAATCAAAAAGAAAGGTGTTGAAACATTCTGTTAAGTAATCATAAAATGAGCCCAAGTAAGAACATCCTGGACAGAATCAACAATGGTAAATGGCAAGAAGAGGTGACATTCAGAATTTCTACAGGATTTCAAATAACATAAAAAGAAATTTACCAATTTACAGATACATATGCTTGGTGCCAGAGCCATGGGCTCAAGCTTAATGCCAAGAAATGTATAGTTATCCCCTTTGAGAAAAACCATGTACCCATGAATTACCACATAGGTGGCAGTACATTAAACACCAAAGTATGATGAGAGATTTAGGGACATAGGTGGACAGTGGTCTCAACTTCAATAACCACATCACCACAACAGTCAGGAAATCCGTCTATGTGGCACACCTCATCACTAAGGGCTTTTCATCCAGAAAAAAGGAGGTCATTGTCCCACTGTACTCATCCCTCATTAGACCCATTATAGAGTACAATGCCCCATTTGGTATGTACCTCACAAGACATCTGCAACAGCTGGAAAGGCCGCAGAAATACGTCACTAAAAGAATCACAGGCCTAAAGCAGATGCCCTATGCTGACTGTCTAAAAAAACTCCAGCTATACTCTGTGACATATCGTCTACTCAGAGGCGATCTCTGCTTAACATACAAGGCCATGTCAGACCCTGAGCTGTTGGACATGCTCCCCTTAACAAAATCCCAATCCCTCAGAGCCACACGCTCCAGGGATATAAACCTTGTCATCAAAATGAAAAACATGCTGGAGGGATAGGTTCTTGACCCAGAGACTCTCCATACTCTGGAATAGACTGCCCATACATGTCAAGCAGAGTGCCTCCTTGGCCCTCTTCAAAAAGAACCTTGACGATTGGATGGGAGATAGGAAATTCACCCCAGGGATCACATCAGTCACCCTGCTAGACAGGGGTCCAGGGAAGTAAATATTGTGGGAAGAAATATCCAGGGATTTGATATGGCTAGGCTTGTATAGGCCCTAGGGCCGATAGCCTAGTACCAACCTATGAATCAGACCAATAGTCAGTGGACAAAAGTAAGACATACTGGGCTCACAGCACATAACTAATTAGTACTAATGTACCTACATGGCTCACAGTGCATAATTAATTAGTACTAATCAGCTTATTTTACAACCGCCAACTGCAGAGATCAAAGAGAACTTTAGCATAACAAACTCATTGTGTCTTAAATGTAAAGAACACAAGAAACCACAAAATGAAATTTATACAAAGCTTTCTAATTTATAATGACAATCCAAACCATGCTAAAATGTATTTTATATAACCTGGTTATGTAAAAACATGTCCAACAGCAAGTTATTCAACCAAGGAATTAAACATGAACAATATAGTTTTGTATAGAGTTTAGTCTATGTTTAAAATCATGCTGGAGCCAAGAACATGGTATGCTGGCATTGTATGTTTAGTAGCTGCCACTGGCAGGTAATCTTCAAGAAAGATGATATTCTCTATATCCAAAATATAATGCAGGAAACAATTTTTTTCATGATGATTCCTTATTCAGTCCAGTGACACCACTCGATGTGCTTGTTCAATAAGGGCAACTGAATCTGCACAAAAACAAATTTGCAAAAAACCCTCCCACTCAAGGCATATATTGTTGTTGTTGTTGTTGTTATATTGTACATTCCAGTTAATATAAAGAAAGCAGTGTTTTTGTAGCTGAAACAATGGGGTCTATATTACGTGATTGAATGTTTAGTTAATCAAATAACTAAATGTCGATCACTAAACATCGAAGACCCAAAACCGCATACGGCAGTTTCCACACAGGGAAACAATGCCGTTGTCCTACCTAAAAAAATAAATAAATAAATAAACACAAATGAAGTGGGTGGCTACTCCGAGATTGCTCCACATTGAAGAAAGGGCAAAATCCACCTAACGGCCAAATGACTTGTTTTCCTGAGTGGAAACTGCCATTTGCAGTTTTGGGTCTTCGACATTTAGTGATCAGCATATAGTTATGCAATTAATTAAATGTTCAATCACGTAATATAGACCCGAAAAAATGAGATATGGGGTTATAAAGTTTTTGGCCAGAGTTCAAACAGACTTATGATATTCATGTAGGTTTAAAATTAACATGTTAAAAATAGCTTTTTCTTCCTCTTGTGAAGTGGCTGGGTACTTAAGTCATTAATTCTAAGAGTTAGGCAGTAAGCAGCATTTGAAATTCAATGTCATTTTCTATTAGGTAAGCACAGAAAGGAGTTAGTTTTAACTTTTGATTTTTATAAGTATTAGGTTTTGAGATTTAGATATTTTATTACTGTGCGCATTCATTGATCATGCTTTCAGCTAGCTGATGATTTCCTAATAGTGTGGCTAAGATATGTATACTTTTAATGAGATCTGATTGTTCCACCCCCACAGAGATAGCCTGAACCAGGAGAGTGATCCTTCTACTGCATGCTTCAAGGTTAGGGTGATTGTTTTATCCTCACAATCAGAGATTTGATTTTCTGATGCTTAGAATCTCCTAGAAATGGTATTTAATATTGAAGTCATGTTTTGTCTGTTGACTAGAGACATTTTCTTTTGCATGTTGTAATGGTTACAATGCTGCTTTTAAATCATCTACTGTGAAATTTTGATCCAGTTTAGTTTTGACAGAAGGAGCTCTTTTATTCTGTTTGCTATTAGTGTTATGTCTTTTGCTGGTACTTTTACCAGTATCACAGCAGATAAAAGCTTTGGTTTTGTTGTCTCTTTTTCTCTTTCGGCTGTTCTCATTACGGGTCGCCATAGCAGATCATCTGTTTCCATTTCTTCCTGTCCTCTGTATCTTGCTCTGTCACACCAACCACCTGCATGTCCTCTCTCACTACATCCATAAACCTTATCTTAGGCCTTCCTCTTTTTCTCTTACCTGGCAGCTCCAACCTTAGCATTCTTTTCCCAAAATACCCAGCATCCCTCCTCAGCACATGTCCAAACCAACGCAATCTCACCTCTCTGGCTTTGTCTCCAAACCATCCAACCTGAGCTGACCCTCTAATATAATTATTCCTAATCCTGTCCATCCTCATCATAACCAGTGCAAATCTTAGCATCTTTAATTCTGCCATGTCCAGTTCTGACTCTTGCCTTTTTGTTAATGCCACCGTCTCCAACTCTTATAACATAGCCGGTCTCACTACCCTCTTGTAGACCTTCCCTTTCACTCTTACTGGTACCCATCTGTCACAAATCACTCCTGACACTCTTCACCCACTCCATCCTGCCTGTACTCTCTTCTTCACCTCTCTTCCACACTCACCATTACTGTGAACTGTTGATCCCAAGTACTTAAACTCATCCACCTTCGCCACCTCCACTCCCTGCATCCTCACCATTCCTCTATCCTCCCTCTCATTCACACACATATATTCTGTCTTAGTCCTGCTGACCTTCATTCCTCTCCTCTCTAGAGCATATCTCCACCTCTCCAGGGTCTTCTCAACCTGGTCCCTACTCTCACTACAGATCACAGTGTTATCTGCAAACATCATTGTCCACAGGGCCACCTGTCTGATCTTGTCTGTCAACCTGTCCATTACCACTGCAAATAAGAAAGGTCTCAGAGCTGATTCTTGATGTAATCCCACCTCCACCATAAATGCATCTGCCACTCCCACCGCAGACCTCACCACTGTCACACTACCCTCATACGTATCCTGTACCACTCTTACATGCTTCTCTGCCACTCCCAATTCCTCATAAAATACCACAACACCTCTCTAGGCACCCTGTCATATGCTTTTTCTAAGTCCACAAAGACACAATGCAACTCCTTCTGACTTCTCTATATTTCTCCATCAACACTCTCAGAGCAAACATTGCATCTGTACTGCTCTTTCCCCGCAGGAAACCATGCTGCTGATCACTAATCATCACCTCCCTTCTTAACCTAGCATCCACTACTCTTTCCCATAACTTCAAGCTGCAACTGATCAATTTTATCCCTCTGTAGTTACTCCAGCCATGCACATCACCCATATTCTTAAAGATAGGTACCAACATACTTTTTCTCCACTTCTTATTTTCCAAGATTTCATTAAACAATCTGGGTAAAAACTCCACTGCCATTTCTCCTAAGCACCTCCACGCTTCCACTGGCATGTCATCTGGGTGAACAGCCTTTCCATTCTTCATTCTCTTCATAGCTGTCCTTACTTCCTCCTTACTAATTTGTTTCACTTCCTGATTCACTATCCCCACATCATCCAACCTTCTCTCTCTCTCATTCACTTCATTCATCAGCCCCTCAAAGTACTCCTTCCATCTGCTCAACACATTCTCCTCACTTGTGAGTATGTTTCCCTTAGTATCCTTTATCACCCTTACCTGCTGCATATATTTCCCAGCTCGGTCCCTCTGTCTAGCCAATCGGTACAGGTCATTTTCTCCCGCATTAGTGTCCAGCCTTTCATGCAACTCTCCATATGTCTTATCTTTAGCCTTCACCACCTCTCTCTTTGCCATGCGCCTCATCTCCTTATACAACTGTCTACTTTCTTCATCTTTTTGACAATCCCACTTCTTTTTTGCCAGCCTCTTCCTCTATATACTCCCCTGTACTTTCTCATTCCTCCACCAGGTCTCTTTGACCTCCTTCCTCTGTCCAGATGTCACACCAAGTACCTTTCTAGCTGTCTCCCTTATCAGTTCTGCTATAGTTACCCAGCTATTTGGTAACGTTTCAGTGCCACACAGTGCCTGTCTTAACTCTTCCCTGAACCCCACCTCACAATCACCCTTTTTCAACTTCCACCATTTAATCCTTGGCAGTGCCCTCCCACTCCTCCTCATTTTCTTGATATCCATCATCCTACAGACCACCATCCTATGCTGCCTAATTATTTCTCTGTCACCACTTTACAGTCTCCAATCTCCTTCAGACTGGCCATCCTGCATAGGATATAATCCACCTGTGTGCATCTTCCTCCACTCTTGTATGTCACCCTATGCTCCTCCCTCTTCTTAAAGTACATATTCACCACAGCCACGTCCATCCTTTTTGCAAAATCCGCTATCATCTGACCTTCTGCATTCCTCTCCTTAACACCATACCTACCCATTACTTCCTCATCCCCTCTGTTCCCTTCACCAACATGCCCATTGAAATCCACTCCAATCACCAGTCTCTCATGCTTGGGTGCACTCACCACCACTTCATCCAACTCACTGCAAAATTTTTCTTTCTCATCCATTGCACACCCAACTTGCGGATCATATGCATTAACAATATTCATCATTACACCATCAATTTTCAGCTTCATAAACATCACTCTATCCAACACTCTTTTCACCTCCAAAACACTCTTAGCATACAGTTCATTCGGGATAGCCCCTACCCCATTTCTCCTGCCTTCCACATCATGATAAGTACAATTTGAACCCACCTCCTATACACCTGGCCTTACTCCCCTGTCATCTATCAACCTTCCTTCTCTCCATCATATCAGCTAGCTCTCTCCCTATACCAGTCATACTGCCAACATTCAAAGTTCCTACCCTCACTACTACATTCCTAGCCTTCCTCTTCTCTTCCTGCCTTCGGGCATGCCTTCCCCGTCTTCTTCTCCTTCGGCCAGCAGTAGCCCAATTTCTGCCAGTACCATGTTGGCTAACAGTACCGGTGGTGGTCATTGTTAACCCAGACCTCGACCGATCCAGTATGGAAATCTGTATTGTTGTCCACATATGTCTGGCCCCCTATATTTTCAAAGTTTTTGGACATTTTGTATAAAATTATCGCTAAAACAGTAACAAATACAACAACTTTTTTTTGTTTCTTCCTCCCTTTATATCCCTCAGAAGATCCAGAGCACATGGGCACATACCACTACTTAGTAGAAATGACTGAAGAGATGAAAACAAGGCAGATATTAGATGTAATTTGCTTTCATCATAGCTATATTCTTTTAAGTTATGAGATAAATGGCAAATATATTGTTAGATATTGCTTTAGTGTTCAATTTATAACTAATATTTTGAACACAGAGATTTGTGTATTACCATTTAGATGCATTGTCCTTTTTCTTTCTTTTTTTCACATTTTAATATGTTGTCTTTTAGCATAAGCAAATGGTGAGTTTCTAAGGCATTAAATCAGTGAGGTGTAGGTAGAATGAAATGGACTAAGTTTGCTCCATCTTATAAATAGCTTAAAAGCTGATGAATATCAAATTAATGAGGTCAAGTATAGCCAATCCACATTTCCAGAGCAGATATACAAATGTGCAGTTTTAAAGCTTTTTTTAGGCATGCCAGCATTGTGCACTGACATGAGGCACTACCCCATGTCTGCAGATTATAAGAGCTGCAAGTAATAAGATTGTAAGTTTTACTGTTGTTTAAAATGGGCCCATCTCATAAGAAAGGTGCTTAACTATTCATTTCTTAAATATACTTTAA
Source organism: Protopterus annectens (assembly GCF_019279795.1). NCBI lineage: Eukaryota > Metazoa > Chordata > Ceratodontiformes > Protopteridae > Protopterus > Protopterus annectens. The sequence goes on from NC_056739.1 coordinate 933,569,382, forward strand.
AATGCTAGGAGATTGTAAAATAGTGGAAAACAATACTGGACCTTGACTATATAAATATTACCAATATGAAACATGATGCAAGTATGATTTAGCAGTGACAAATTACTGATTTAAATAATGAACGCCATGTATATGCTTCCTAAAATTTGTGATTCCTGACAGCAGTCTTCAGTAGAGTTGCGAGGGCATTGTATTAGGTTGATGTAAATGTTAAGCAACAGTACTGTATTATGGAGGCAGTGAGTGACCAGTGGCTGTGCTGAATGGAGATGATAGCATTTACTGTACTTGGGAGAGTGGAGGACATACCAGATCTTGAGACATCGAAGTATACATATTAAAATACGTAAGCTAAAGACTTAACAAGCCTTCTTATAGACATAAACAGTCTCTCCTGTAATACTGAAGGCTTGGAATGGGTTAGCATTGTTTGTACTCATTCTGCATAATAAAGACATTCTATAGATAAAGCTGGCATTGTACACCTGAATGCATAGTGGAAGATATGTATCACTATGCTAGCCATTTCTTAGGGTGACAATATACATGTGCATATGTCTTTAGGTATATAAACAAAAAATTTTAATGACTCAATGGGCTTCCATTTACTTACAGATCCTGAGCTTGGGCTGCTTGTTCATTTTGGCTTGAAATGTCATTTACGTGTATTTCACTGCTCATCTGGAGTAGAGCTGAGGTAAAAATAATAATAATAACAATAATAATAAGGTACATTATTTTGTAACTTGAAAATGAACTCTTTTTCTTTAAGCTACAAGGCCACTTTAATTAATGAAGATAGATGTGGGTTTGGGGGGGGGGGGGGTTAAACATTAAAAATATTTCTTTCACTTGTTACATTGTCACATAAAATATACAACTGAAGTACATGCATTTGGCGATTGCATTTACTTTAGCTGTAGTTATTGACAAGCTGACGTGAGACAGTGATGCATTCCAACATTCAATGTATGGAGCAGATATGGTTGGTTGTATATGGAGAAGATGAGGTGATGTAGTAACAACATTTTTTTACATGTGCAGTAAAATACATATATTATCATATAAACCATAAAAATCGACTGCCAATCATTAGCGGACCGAAGTTCCACTGTGGTGACCCCTAAGCCGAAAAGGCAAACAATATCATATAAAGCTGGGAGCAGCGGTGTCATACAACCTAATTCGCCATTGCAAACCTTTGTTCTCCAGCAGCATTTCCAAACCCATTCACCTATGTATTTATTAATGTGAAACACATAGCAGAATGTCTGTCCAGGTAATTTGTTACTTGCTTTGATATTACCGAATGTATATAATTATACTGATTCACTTAGGCTGCATTTCACTGGTGTTAATGAGTGTGTAAATATTAAATGGGCTTTAAAAATTAATGCCTCTATGTTGTGAAAAAGAAATTCTTTAAAGTCTTAATTGGTGGTGAGTGGATCACATTACAATATTACTATAAATGTTTTGGCTTTTTACCATTTTTATTTCCCCAAGATGTCTTCAGAAATCAAAAAAAAAAAAAAAAAAAAAGAAAAAGAAAAGAGAGAGGAAGACACTCAAATTCTACTGTATATCCTCTACTCATACCTCTCAACTGTCCCTGATTTTCAGGGACGTCCCTGATTTTGACTCAGATTTTAACTCTGTCCCTCTTAATCCCTCCTAAAACTAGTGACTTTTGGAGGAAAGGTGGTAAATTACACTTAATGAATAATGACAATAATTAAGAGTTATAAACTTCTTTTACTTCAGAAAATGTGTATTAATTCATATGCTCTGATTCTGTCAATGTTTCAAGTTAATAACATTAATATTTTAAAAGTGTCCCTGACTGTCCCTGATTTTTGCTGGACTTGTCCCTGATTCTGTTGAAATTTGTCCGCAATTGGTTGAGAGGTCTGCCTGTACTCGTTTCCAGATCATGCTGGTTCTACTGAGCTGTGAATCTTTTTGCTCACAACTTCAGGAAATGGAATGTTTCAGCTGTGTTTTCATGTGTATTATGCATGTACACTTACATGAATGTTTACAGGTATGTCATTTGCATTATATAAGGGATTTACACATGACAACTGCATGCGCGTCGATGAAGGTTTGGCACTCCATGATTACCCAACATGCACTGGGACCGCCAGCTGCTCTTGACAATTTTAGGAGAATCATGTTTTGCACAGACAGTGCAGTCACAAAAGCTTTGTATTTATCATGTAGAATTAAAGTCCTTCCTGGAAGTGTTGCAGTCTGAGGCAGTGTCAAGTCTTGCCATAAATTATGTGGTAATCCATGCCAGTGATTTTTGTTTTCATATTTGTGTCTGCTGAATTTAAAGATACTGGAAACATCAGTATCTTAAGACTGGTAAGCTGACTGGGTGTCCACTGTCTCTACAACTTACCAGCTTCTCAGTTAACATATACAGATTTGAAAGGCATTACGGTCTCACATCCTTTTATTAGACGTGGAATTTAAGTAGAATGGGCAATAGCTGGATGCTCATCACAATGCTACACAAATAACACAGACACTGCGAATGTCTTACTAGTCTCCATGAGCTGTTTATTTAGACTGTTACTGCAAAGTGTACCCCATGACCTACCGTTTCTTGTAACTAAGCTTTGGCATATTTAATGATATGCATCGCAAACGTTGCATCTACTTTACTCTAGATATAAAATATGAACATTCTAAAAGGCAGCATACATTTATTTACATTGATCACTGACTGCAGTTTTGCTTCCATCCATTTAGGTATCAAAACCTCTCCTTAACTCTTTACAGCCGAGTGACAACTCCAGCCATTTCTGCTGTTATATCCTAGATACCGCTAAGCATCAAATATTACTTTGCATTAATAATTCTACAACCATAATGCATAAATGTTATTAGAATATTTTATCTTAAAGCCCGGTCAATGGCAAAAACAGCTGCATTGAAAATTAACTACTGTCTAGTGCAGATAAATAGCTATTGATTATTATTTTATACAATTTATCTGCACTGTAATAATTATCAGATATCTAAAAATATGTCAGCAATCAAGAGGCACACATAGAGCTGTTGAGCCTTATAAGAAAGTTCTCAGATGTATGAAGAAAATGCTGCTAACATGTGACTGCCTTGAATGAGCCTAAGCAAGTTAAGTGATAATGAGATGTAAATGAGAAATGATGTGAAATAACATATGCTAATGAAACATTCTCTTTTGCCTATTTGTGATTCACTGTAGAATTTTCCCACTCTTCTGCTCTGTCCGCAGGTACGTTATATAAAAGAGGAGTCTTACCAATCTGCTTTGCAATCTGCGAAAATGCTGTCACTTACTGCTAGCCTTGCTGTTTCCTGGTGTGAGTTGCTGGTCTTGGCCAAGTCAAAACTGCTTGTACCAAGTGGCACTCAGTGGCCAATAAGGAAGAGATATATGCAGAGGATTGCTCATTATAACTTTGGTAATCATGAGGTACTTGATAGGTTCAGCAGTAACAAGTACATTATATGGGTCTTAGGAGTATGTATGACCTCTCAAAGAGGTACTGGAGGAATAAATGGACCTGCGGATACTGAGCTATGTAGGTCTGTCACTATACTTGCCACAGGCACATTTCAAAGACAGACCGAGGACATATTGGATATCTCACAGGGTTCTGCCTGAAGGATACTGCAGCAGTTCCTGGATGTACTCTTGGCACTTGTGGACCAGTACAGCTATTTAACAATGTTACCTCAGGACTGAGCCAAGATAACGCAAGCCTTTTATGGAGTGGCTTTCCCCTGAGGAACTCAGTGTGATAGATTGCACTCAAGTTGCAATTAGGGCCCCTTCCTGTACATGGGGGGCAGCAGTACAGTAATAGTAAGGGCTACCACTCCATCAGTTGTCAGGTAGTGTGTGATACAGGTGGGTGCATCACCAATGTCTCTACCCAGCATCCTGACAGTGCATATAATTCCCATATCTGGCACACTAGCTCACTCTACTGCCTCTTCCTGCATACTAGGATGCCCAGTGGTCATTGTGTTGGTAAGGGTTAAAATATTTTTTGTCTTTTCTATTGTATTTAAGCTGTTGTGTCTTTCGGCTTTTCCCAGTTAGGGGTCGCCACAGCGGAACTCTGGTCTGCTAATGATTGGTAGTTGAATTTTACGTGCCGAGTTACCAGCCCTGATGCACAGCCTTCAGTGAAAGTATGTCCATTCATGCATGTCTCCACACAGAAGACACTCTAGCTGAGAATCGAACCGGACAGCGTCCTACTGTGAGGTGACAATGCTACCACAGCACCACCACCGCGGTTAAGTAATTATTCAAAACAAAATGTACTGCTGAATACTAAACCTCTTTTTCACTTTTACTTTGTTTTTCTCCTGCCCCCCCCCCATCTTTTTTGACTTTCTGGTGATGCTGGATAGACACTGGAGCCATGGCTCATGACACCAGTGAAAAATACAAGTGGAGCTGTAAAAGACATCTACAAAACATCCCTGTCCCAGACCCATATCATAATTAAGATGGTCTTTGGTCTCCTGAAGAGTCAGTTTACGTGTTGGATGAGTCTGGGTGTGGCCCTCAGTGTGATCCAGCTAATCCATGCAGGGCATTTGTTGCATATTGCATTCTACACAACATGATCATGCACTGGTCTGGTGATGAAATGACCCATGCTGCCACTGCAGCTCACAGTTCCAGTCCCACTATGAATAATAATGACTTGCCAGCAGCAGCAGTAGTAAGGGACCCCATGTGGCAGGCTCATGCACAGCATATGGCTGCAAAGGTAAAGGGTGGTGTCTAGCCCAGAACTATGGACGATGACATTCAGATTAGTGTTTCCTTTCTTGTAAGCAACAGCTAGAGTATAACTGATGCATGCAGTGAAAGCTGTGGGCTCTGCTGTGTAGTACATGATAGGCTGTCACTGTTTATCTGATACTCCTTCTCATCTTTAAATAATTATTGTTTTTTTTTTCAGAACAAGTACTCCTATTATTGCTTGTAAAAGTCATGAATTAATGCTCATTCACTCCTGTTCAGAGATGTTGGAAGGCATCATATAAGTAATAATCACATTTTTAACTGTTTTTCACAATGAATTCTAGTGAGGTTATTTACCTAAGTATGCAAGTACTGAATGTCCTCAAGTGATACAATTAGCAAAAATGTTTAAGTCAGTATTTAACAGGAGTTCATACCTGGTATTTCAATGAAAAGTTATCATATTGTTTTTTATATTATGCATTGTTTTCTCATTTTAAAGTATGTTGAGGTACTGCACATCAGATTATTTTATTTTGTCTTACACAATAATTTGTGACTTCAAAGACAAAAAAATATCATTATTTCTGTAGGGGTGAGGGTGAAGTGGCAGTAGTGTCTGTTTACATGGCAGGATGCTCAGTTTAATCTGTTATTTTTTGCTCCCTGTTGAAATGCTGGCACTCCAAATGGTGCATGCTGACACTCCCCTCAAAAAAAGACCATAAATCCAGGAGTAGAGTAAATCTCAAAAGTTAGTCTTATCCTTTAAACTTTTTTCTTGTAGGGAAGCATCCCGACCAATGTGGGGGGCAAGCCTCCCATACCCCATGAACCTATATATATGAACTTCAGTATCACCATTCCTCAGAGAAAAGAGAATATTCCTGAAAATGGCATTTCAGACTTAAGATATGTAAGTCTGCTTTTTCAGACATTCAGTCTCTCTGCTTCTTGACTCATTCTAGTGGGTCCTTACATTTCAAATTGTAACGGATATTTTCCAATTACTGTGTTTCCATGAAAATGGTTGTATTGCTACTTTTAAGCTGTAGGTAATTGCCAGCTGTAAGAATGGTTATGCATACAGCATTAGTGTTACCAACTATAATTTTATGTTATGACATCCAGATTTTTTTCCACAGCTGTAAGCAGTGCCATTACATCAGTGAAATGCATAGAGTTGAAATATGACCTAAGCACCCCTCACACTCCACTTTATTTAAATAACTTCTTCCCTTTTGAGTTAAACATTGACCTGTGTTTATGAAGGTCTAATTGTTAGTAACAGAAATGTCACACTTGAATCACAGTATGTGAAGATCAAATGAGTCATACACTTCTCTTAAATACAGGCAGGGTGAGAATAGAAATGAATTAGAATAGGGTCTGTCATGAGAGCTGGATGGTCAGTTGAGTTGTTCTGATGTTGTGACCTACTTGATGGAAGTGATCCTGCAGACATTGATCTGACTGTGATGAAGGAACATGATCAGGATCTCAAATGAGACATTCTGCTATGCGTAGATGAACACTGATGTGGCCTGCATGCAGTCTTTTGTGCTTGCCCATCCCTGACTAATTGCAATACTTTCTTGAGAAACAATTGTAGTGTCATGTGATTTTCTTCCATGTGTCCAGACAGTAGCTCATCCTCTTCCCTTTCCAAGATTGATTCCTGCTTGAGTCTGGTAAGTCCTCACTAGTATACAAATGGACGCAGCCACAGATGCTTTATATGCCACCATACTATGCATCAGTGTGATCATGACATTATTGCCACTCTGTGCCATTTCTAAGTAGTGCTGGAAATCCTCATGCATATCCTAGCGGACATTTACCACTTCCAGCTGACTCTCTGTGGTAGCGCTGTGAGCTCTAACAATTTCACGGCACATTTGATGCTGAGAGGCTGATGCTTTATGTGCTCCTTGGGGTAGCTGTAACAAATTCCTGTGCCTGGCTCCCCTTTGTAAAGGTGTCACTGTAGGCACTGTTACTTATGAAATGTCTGCCATCATCCAGATGGTATTTATCTAGGTATGGAGATACTGGTATAGAAGTGCATTGATTTTATAAATGTACAAGCATGAGTGCAATGTCAGCATTTGCTTGTGATGCACTGTTAATTGCTGCAGAGTTACTAACATGTTCTGGGGTATGGGATCCTGCCATTAAATGTGGGGACTGTGTGGGACATTTCTCTAGCCTCATAAATATAGCTATGTTATCAACTTCAATAGCCATTCTACTGCTAATATCCTCCAAATTTATTGGTATACAGTGGAACTGATTGTTTCTGCTGCTGTCCCTGTACAAAATGATTTGAAAATATTACTAATAAAGATGTAATGTAATCTTTTCTTGCCAGCATTCAATTGTCTATATAAATACATGCTATTGTTTTAAACCAACCTTCCACAGCAGATCAGTGTTGCTGATACAGACATTGGTAATATCCAGTGTCCACACCTACTCCCATTATTCCAGTGACATCATCTTCCATGTCACAGTCATCCTCATGTATGGAGATGAGGGATTCCTCATATCATGTTAATGAGGCAAGTGTTTGGGGGGCCCCTGTCAGTCCTGGTATGGGCAATTGCATTCTGGCTCAGCTTGCTTCTAGTTAGTGCTAACATATTATTTGCATTTGTCCTCTTCTTGCATTGTGTTAATGTGCAGATTCTGCCACCCACTGCATTAATATCCAGGAAAACGTGATTTCTGGCTTTCGCCTTCATATCTTGTTTGAGCCCTCCTTTACCAAAAGGCATTTCCCATATATTCTAAGGGCTGCCATAAGAATGCAATTTTCAGGCATGCACAACCACTAAATAACACCAGAGCAAATGATATTCTCAGTGATCACCAATCATTTCCATTGCTGTTGTAATTTTTTTCCACTTACAAATAAAGTTTTACATTGTTCACTAAATCCACAACAATATACTCATCATATCAGGGAAGTACACATTTCTTCTGGGTAACTCGCTAATTTTACGTCAGGTTGAAGTGTTTCATATTCAATTTCAATATTTTTTATTACTTTTTTTATTTTATGTAGTCTAAAGTTTCCTAAGTCATTTGCTGGCTAAGTCAAGTGATCACAATTCAATAAAATATTTTCTAACTATTTCATGTAAATGTACATGCTTTGTATGCAGATTAGGCCTTTTTATGCTTAGCTGTATGAATTACATTAATATGCAAACATGTAAAGGCACTTATGCCTGTAAGTCATTCATGTCTGCTCGTGAATGCAGCCTCGGGTTTGCATGAATGCGCGGTGGAAAGTAACAGAGTCTGCAGCAGTCCTCAGAGTTCCTCAGCTGCTACAGGAATGTGTAGATAGTCTCAGATATTGTCAAAAATAAATATATATATATATATATATATATATATATATATATATATATATATAGAAAAGAGCAAAATGGACTCATACAGCTAACAGTTTGCGCAACCATGAAGTGTGATCTTTGCATATGTAACAGTATCTAGCACACCTTTTCACCTCAAACTACTCAACACTTAATAAACATTGGTAATCACACACAGAAGAATATGTATTTCTGCAACCTCCCCTCCACCAAAATAAAAAAAATAAATAAAAAAAAATATACACTGCTGCACTACTGCTGCAATAAATGAGATTCCGGTAGACTACTTCAAAAAAGTAGCTAAGGCAATGCACAGTAAGAATAGCAATTGTACGGAATAGAAGGAAAATGATGATTGCATAGTTTTTTTATGTACCATATAAATGAAATATGAATGTATTCCTTAAAAAAACATGTATGTAACAAAGCATTTTTGGTTAAGCCAAACTTGTCAGTAATAACATTGCCTGGTGTAATGTCCCTGCTGTTCATCTGGTTTTGGTTAAGTTGGTGACACATCCCAGACGGAGAGGTTCTGAACCTGCGAATCACAGCCCTGCTATTGCTTTCTTCATTCAGGTTCGGGCACTTCAAATGATGGCATGTGTACCATTTAGGGAGACCACTCTATATCTGTCTTTAATTTTCAAAATTGGACAAGCTGAGGTGTCTCTTAGCCTTGAAACTTCTTTAAATATTTTGTTAAGCCAATTTAAATCATAACCCCTTTGTACAAAAAAACTGTATAGGTTTTTGTACCTCAACAATAAAGACTGACTGTTCACTAGTCAGCCTACTGAGGCATATAAACTGATCCTTAACAACCTCACTTTTCATATGACAGGGATGTAAACTTTCTTTGTGTAAATATTGGTTTACAAAAGTGATCTTCCTGAAAAATTGACTTATAAAACTTTTGGAGGAAAAATCAAATGTTAGGTGTATATCCAAAAAATCTATGGAGTCACCAAAACCTCCAACTGTAAATTTTACGAAGTCAGTAGTGTGATTTGAATATTCAACAAATGCCAAACAACTGACCTTCAAAATTGGACAAGCTGAGGTGTCTCTTAGCCTTGAAACTTCTAAGAGACACCTCAGCTTGTCCAATTTTTAATTTTTGCTTGGCCATAAAAAAGAAGGATATTACTAATGCTTTGGCTGTTCATGCTTCTATTTGCCCTTTTTTTAAAACGTTTTCTTTTTTTATGTTAGAAAAGGTCAATTCTGGTTTATTTACAGGTGACTATAAGACTTTAGTTGAATGCCGTGAAAGTTTATGGCAAATATCTTTAATTGCTGACCAGAAACCAGGCCTCAACGGTACCATTAACATTAAATGCTTTTTACAACTAGCAAAGCTTAGGTAGTTAACTTTGAGGCAAAGTCATCCTGGTTTTTTGGTTAAAAAAGTTGGTTACACATACACATACATTAATTATGTTTAAAAAAAAAAAAATATATATATATATATATATATATATATATATATATATATATATATATATATATATACATCATAATATATATTTATTGATATGCATTTATTATTTATTTATTATATTATGTATTGTAAGTTACTTAATTGATTTATACATTTTGGGTCATGTGATTCAGTGACATAACAGTATTTAAGTGATTGTAGTAAGTGAGGTATTTTTTCTGAAGAAGCTCAGTTTAAATAAAGTGAGTGAAAGTGCTAAAGCAGTCCTGTGTTTGGATTTTACTGTTTCCTTTTCTGGTGGATTTACTTTGTTTGAGTTTCATTTGAGTATTTTGTGCGTCCGTTTTCTACACCATGACTGGAGGCAAATCGACACAGGACAGTAATTTAAACCTCACAATACACTCTACTTCTGGAGATTCTGGGTTTACAGATCAGTTAACTTCCATCATCACGGGGGCCATTTGTGAAGGTTTTTTGAATCTTTCTGGCTTTTCTGGTCACCGTGGCAACTGTAATTAAGGCTGTGAAGCACATAGCGTGAACGCTGAGCCTTCTGGTTTGCTCGTTCAGAGGAACGGAGGTGGGTCGACCTCCAATGTGGTCGACAAGGGTGTTTCCTCTCTTTCTTCACATTCGTTTAATAAAAGCCTCATCAGAAGTATTTTTCAACTGGATTCTAACCCTTTTTCTGATGTAAAGGACGATGCCAACTCTACCCAAGTAAGTGCAGTAGGGGTAAACAACACTGATTGCGATTTTGAGTCTTGTAAAGACAATAATTTTAAATTAGAGAAATTAGCGATTAAAGTAGTATCCTTGCAGTTGGAAATACAATATTTCGAAGAGAACATTAGACTGAATTGTGTTCCACAAGGACTAAGAGTTTTCAAATTTCCGAACTGTTTCACAGATGGTGACATGTTTTATAAAGAACTTATTGAATTATTCAACAGTACTGGTATTTCGTTAATGAAATCTTTGGTTGCACATTATAGGAAAGATATTAATTCTATTAAAAATGAATTAGAAGAATTAGACTGTTGCATCAAAGTCACCCTGTTTTTCTTCTTTTCACATGTTATATTCTGGCATTACAGCCAAAGTGGGCAGACACAGGGCGTCTGTTATTGTAAGAAAATGAGGCAAGCTTAAAAGAGACTTGCTATCATACTCCACTGGTTCAGCATATCCACTTAATTTTAAAGCTTTGGGCCAGGGCAAAAAACAGTCTTATGCTACTGTAACCAGTTTGGGTGTGAATATGAACAATAGGAATAACAATAATACACTCAGTGGTTCAGAGACTTTGGGAAATTCTTGCCAATGTGACACTGATCAAAATAAGGGTGATATTGTTAGTCAAGTAGGTCAAAGCTTAGCTGGTCCATTGGGTACAACCAATATGGCCGGCCCTTTTCTGATGGATTCCTCTGGTACCAAAAAGACACCAAAGTAGTCACAACAGGCATGTACCAAGAACATGGGGAAAGGGAAGGGTCGGAAAAAGAAACAACATTTGATATAAACGTTTTGAACCTAAGTGGTGATGATTTAAATGAGGACACTGTTTCTGTTTTAAAACGTGTTTTTTCTTTTATTCCATCTAACACTGTTAACATTGCAAGACTGACTGTGGATTTTAAGTTGTATTTGAGGAAACTTAATTTAAAATTTATTTTGACAATATTTCAATAGCCAGTAATGAATCAACAAATTTTAAGAAAAAAAGTATGCATACACCAACTTTAAATTCTACCATACAGGCTTTTGGTAACCTTTGTGAACAATTTAGAAATTTAAGGTCAGAAGTTCATGTTCCCAATCTTTCTCAAGGTGAGAGTAGGGCTAATAGTGTTTTAAGCAATAATAAGGAGCTTAGAGTTATGAAAGCAGACAAGGTGGGTTCAATAGTTGTTATGAAAACTGTTGATTATGAGCAAGCCATGTTTGCCTTATTAGACAATGACAAATGTTATAAGGTGGTTGATAGTGACTTCATCAAACATTGTTTCTTGAAGCTTGACACAACATTATTCGACTTTTATGACATTCTTTGATCTTTAAGGTTGGTTCCGGTCAGGCTGGCTAAAGACATTCTGTCTATTGTGTTAACTAAGGACTAATTGCTAGAGTGTACATGTGAAGAAAGCTTTGATTTTGACACCTATGAATATTTACAGGTTGAATACCCTAAAATGGCTGTGCTTTTTGGTGTACCAAAGGTACACAAAAATTGTACCAACCCCCCTTTTAGAACTATTGTGTCTGCTGCTTATTCTAAGATAGAGCCTATCTCCATCTGGTTAGTCAGCTTGCTAAATCCAGTTGTATAACAGTCAAAATTTTATTTACGAGACTCTTAGCACTTATTGGAATTGTTAAGTCAAGTTGAAACATCTGGTAATTTTGTATTTGCAAGCCTTGATGTCACTTCTTTGTACACCAGCATTGATCAGGAAATCAGATTAGAATACTTAAGGGAATACCTGACGCAACATACATGTTTTGAAAATAAAATTAATACTGTTTGTACTTTGATGAAACTAATTTTAACCAATAATTTTTTTAAGTTTGGCAATTGTTTTTTTCAACAGATATCTGGGGTTGCAATGGGGTCAAGGGTAGCCCTCTCCTTTGCCAGTCTTGTCATGGCCCACTGGGAATTACAACACCTTTATATTCCCCCTCACTTGGACAATATTTTGTTTTATAGGCGTTACATTGACGACTTGATTTTTCTTTGGAAGGGCGACCAGGTCAGTTTTTTGGCATTTGTTGAATATTTAAATCACACTACTGGCTTCCTAAAATTTACAGTTGGAGGTTTTGGTGACTCCATAGATTTTTTGGATATACGCCTAATATTTGATTTTTCCTCCAAAAGTTTTATAAGTCAAATTTTTAGGAAGACCACTTTTGTAAACCAATATTTACACAAAGAAAGTTTACATCCCTGTCATATGAAAAGTGGGGTTGTTAAGGTTCAGTTTATATGCCTCAGTAGGCTGACTAGTGAACAGTCAGTCTTTATTGTTGAGGTACAAAAATGTATACATTTTTTTGTACAAAGGGGTTATGATTTAAATTGGCTTAACAAAATATTTAAAGAAGTTTCAAGGCTAAGAGACACCTCAGCTTGTCCAATTTTGAAAATTAAAGACAGAGATAGAGTGGTCTCCCTAACTGGTACACATACAAACTCCAACCATTTTCCTTTGGCCTTTCCTTTCCCCATTTGTAATGAGATGGTAAGCATTAGGAACATATTTCTGGATTATTGGAAAGTCATGATGGGAAATATAGAACTTGTTAAAATCTTAGGGGACGGACCATGTTTTACCTATAAGAAGAATATCAACATTAAGTCTATATTAGAGAACAACAAGAGTTTAGCCCCAACTGCAAGATCTATTTCTTTTGGTAGTTTTTCATGTGGACATTGCAAACAGTGTAGGTTCATCAGTAATGTCTCTTGTATTGAATTTAAACACATTGGTAGGACTTTTTGGGCTAAAGGTCGGTACACATGTAATACTACTAATGTTGTTTATTGTGATAATTGTGACTCGTGATAGTTTTTATATTGGCAAGACTATCAGAGCACTTAACAAAAGGATCTATGAGCATTGCTTGGCCATAAAAAAGAAGGACATTAGTAATGCTTTGGCTGTTCATGCTTCTATTTGCCCTTTTTTAAAAACGTTTTCTTTTTTTTGTGTTAGAAAAGGTCAGTTCTGATTTATTTACAGGTGACTATAAGACTTTACTTGAATGCTGTGAAAGTTTATGGCAAATATCTTTAATTGCTGACCAAAGAGCAGGCCTCAACTGTACCATTAACATTAAATGCTTTTCACAACTAGCAAAGCTTAGGTAGTTACCTTTGAGGCAAAGTCATCATGTTTTTTTGGTTAAAAAAGTTGGTTACACATACATTAATTATGTTTAAATATATATATATGGGTCTACCTGACATGGTCGACAGTTCATATAATCGACACTCATTTGGTCGACAGTTCATTTGGTTGACAAGCAGATTTGCCCCACTCCCCAATGTTGTGCAACCCTGGAGTTGATATATATAGTTAGGGGGGGTGTGGGGGGCACAGCCCCCCACATTGGGGGGTGTGGGGGGCGAAGCCCCCCACCTAAAATGCTTGTCGATCAAATGAACTGTCGACCAAATAAACTGTCGACCATATGAACTGTCGACCATGTCAGGTAGACCCATATATATATATATATATATATATATATATATATATATATATACATTATATTATATATTTATTGATATGTATTTATTATTTATTTATATTATGTATTGTAAGTTACTTAATTGATTTATAAATTTTGGTCATGTGATTCAGTGACATAACAGTATTTAAGTGATTGTAGTGAGTGAGGTATTTTTTCTGAAGAAGCTCAGTTTAAATAAAGTGAGTGAAAGCACTAAAACAGTCCTGTGTTTGGATTTTACTGTTTCCTTTTCTGGTGGATTTACTTTGTTTGAGTTACACTTGAGTATTTTGTGTGTATGTTTTTACAAATGTCTTTGTGTTTGCTTTTTTTAATTAATTGTGAATAACCTGTGTTTTGCTTATTTGCATATATGTGTAATGGCAATCCTAGTGAATAACTGCTACATAGCTGTGAACTTCTGGACTATGAATGCAATCCTTACAGTACAAACTATAAAGAGTTGTTGGGAATGAGTTAACCAGTTGTTTTGTCTTGCAGCACTTTCAAAGTCTACACTCCATTCTAATTTTGCATTTACCTTAGTCAAGAAAGCCACTAATTTCTTTTGGAAGGACTGCAACAGTATACAGGGACTCCCCATCCCCTTAGAAGTAGCATAGCTGATTTAAAAAAATAACTTTTGCCTCAGGAGACCAGTTGTTATTTGCTGTATCTGCTTAGTGCTCATCTGTTCAATGACACCTCTATGAATCTTCTGAAAATATTTAGATAATTTCTATGAGTGTTCCTCCTTTCTTATTAGAAGGATCTGGTCTACCAATGATTACAAAATATATATTCAGCTTCAGGAGATCAGATTTTGCTAGTTACAGAGCTCAGAGCACTCTTATTTGGTGGCACTCAGCTACAGAAGACTGCAACAGGCTTTATGGAATTACTAAGGACATCTTCCACTATTAGAAGGTTATTGTCTGACAGTGATAGCAAATGTCAGTGTTTTAATCAGCTCTCCATTGCAGCATGTGTCCATCTCTCACTTACAACTGGGCTAGAAAAGAATCTGGAACTGAGGGAAATACCTGGTCTACCCCCCCCCACACACACACCCCATGAGAAGGACCCTGGCTAACAATGACTTTGAAATATAACTTTTGCCTCAGGAGTGCATTTCTTATTTGTATAAGAAAGAAGCAGTGACTTGTTAGGTACCACCTTGGCTACAGAGGTAAACCTCACCTTTATGGCATTAATTATCTGAAACTAGGGATAGATCCTACAACTTAGCTGCCCTTCTGTTTTATGACTAGGTTCTACCATACATATTAGCTTAAGGCATGGTGAAAAATCTTAACTTTTACATCTTATCTCTTATTCAATTATGCAGTTAGGGCAAGTAAGCTTTATACCTCACTATCTGAAACAACAACCTCTTTGTAAACGTATGTTCTTGTATAATCAGTCTACCACTGGATTTTATTTCCAATTCTACATTCATTTCCCACTTTTATTATACATTCTACCATCTGTGTGTGTGCATTTTATTTTCTGTATTGAGTGGATAGTGCTTAACCTACCTCATAATACTGGAGACCAAATAGGTATTTATAGGTTAATACACGCTGACCACACTTTTGTATGTTTGAACACATTTACTGAATTATCGCGTATAGTCCTGCTTTAATTGGGATTGATTTAAACACAGTAGACAACAGTAGCATTTGGACACTAATAGCTGTTAGTGGCGTCTTGGGGTTATCCTTATACGCACTGTTAATCTTGTTCTGGTAAAGGACTATAGTAACATTGTGTCATCCCACCCAACTCACTTTAGAAGTTTATTGGTAATTAAGATATTACTTTTGACTCAGAAGACCAGCTCTTATTTGCTGCTTTATCTCAACACTCAGTTATTCTATAACATTTCAGCAAAGGTAGCACTCAACTTCGAGATTTTAGCTACAAGGAACAAGTGACATCTATTACCACTTCCTTATTATTTTGTTATATGCACAGGTTCTAGAGATACACCTTACATACTTGTGTAACTTAACTTAGTGTCTGATTATAAATTTTACCTACCTGTACAGTTTAGCCTGCTCCTGTCCCCTTCAAACCCCTGGAAATGTATGCAAACTTACCTTAGCTTACCTTTACATTTCTGACACTATGTAATATCACAAAGAGGAAATGTAGAAAAAAAGATTATTAAAGTAGAAGTTAAAAAAATAGAGTTGAAGTTATGGAGTGTCTGTGAAGTGAAGGATTTGGTGTAGAAGGTCTAACATAGGTTACATCACAGCATGAGGGAAAGAGTCCCCAAAGTAAGAAGAAACAGGAAGATCAGGAGACATCTGAAGAAGAAATATGGACGTGGGGAAGAAAAAGAGATTTAATATGGTGTAATATTTATGCAAAGGAGAAAGCAAAATTAATCAATACAAAAAGAGCAGCACCAGAGATATTTGAAGAGAAATACAGGAAAAGGAATCTGAACATGGAAAGCTTTACAATACAAAAAAATAATAAGACAAAGAGGAAAAGTAGAAAAGATGATTAGTAATAGAGAGGTTAAAGAAACAGAAACTGAGGTTATGGAGTACCTGCAAAGTGAAGGATTCGGTGTAGAAAATCTAAGTCAGAAAGCACCACAGCAGGATAGAGAAATAAACATCCAAATTAAGGAGAAGCCAGTGGAATGCAAAGCAACTGGGCAGTTGCCATATGAGGATATTTTGGAGCCTTCCACAGGAAACCAGTACAAATGTTCACTTGAATCTGGTCAGCAAGGGAAGGAACAGGAAACTGTGGCAACTCTGATGCAGTCAATGTTGAGGAGTGATAGGCCAGTGAGTTCCCATATGACAGAGCAGTGGATGACACAGGATGAAATTGAAGAGAATGTGCCACAGGAAGATGCTATAGAACTCTCTATAGAATGCCCGCAGGAAATGGAGAACAAAAAATATGCCCTTACTTTAGAAGAAAATGAGCTAAGAGAAGAGTTGCTTGATTTAATACAGATAGACATATTAAAATCAATGCAAAAAATTAGACTGCGGAAGATGAATAAATCCCAAAAAGTCAGATGTCTGATAAAACAAATGAATACAGTAATTACAACTGCCCATAGAAATCCATGCGATATAACAGAAGTAAACAGGATATATTACTGTGCAGATAAATTAATAACAGATAAAATTCTACCACAAGAACATAGGGAAGTAAGGGAAAGGAAGGAGAGAAATAGAATACCATCATAGAAGCATTGAATAGAGAAAACTGTAAAGCAATTAAGACAAGAAGTGTTACTGTTAGAAGATTATAAAAGAGGGAACAGATCAACAAAAATACTAGAAAAACAGACGTGATAAAAGCAATGTGCAGTACTATAACAGATCAGGATCTATATTGCACTATTGCAAATGATAAACTAAAATCTCAACACAGGCAGAAAAACTTAAGATACACAGATAAATATAAAGGAAAAGTACATAATAGGCAATTTAGTGATGACCCTAAAAATGTTCTATAGAGAATTGGGAAACAAGGTAAAAGGAGTTGAATGACCACCCAAAAAAGAAGATATATATACATTTTGGAGAAATATATCTATGAAGATCCTGTGGAACATATCAATGATGCTAAATGGACAGAAGAAGTAAAAGAAAGAATAAGAAGTTCAAATGTACAGGATATGAAATGGGATGAAGTAACAGCCAGAGAGATTGACATAAAATTAGGGAAAATCCTCTAACTGGAAATCCCAGGCCCAGATGCAGTACATAACTTCTGGCCAAAAGTATGAACATCTTTGCACAAAGATTTAGCCATGAGTAAGAATTATTTATATGCGCACCATGAACAGACACCAACCTGGTTAACAACGAAAAACAATGCTCCTACTTAAGAGTGAACCTTTAAATTATCCTAAAAATTATAGACCAGTAACTTGCCTTCTGACAATGTATAAACTATACACCAGAATTGAGGCTGACAGAGTTTATAGTCATTTAGAAGAAAATTCAATCTTGGCAATAGAACAAAATGGTAATAAAAGAAAGTCATATGGAACAAAAGATCATCTGTTGCTAAATGAAGTCATAACAGAGAACTGCAAAAAGGGGAAGAATCTAAGTATGGCATGGATTCACTACAAAAAAAAATTTGATCTTATCCCACATTCATGGATAAAAGAGTCCCTAAAAATGTAAAAGATACATCCTACACTGGTAAATTACATAACAGTGACCATGAAACAGTGGGAGACCACTTTGCAATTAAGCCATGACAAAGGACAAATTATTATTCCAGGGATAAGAATTCAAAGGGGAATATTCCAGGGTGACTCCCTGTCACAGCTACTATTCTGTCTTGCCCTTAACCCCTTAAACTGTCTACTCAACAGATTAGGCCATGTCTAGAATTTGGCTCCTAGAAAACAACAAAGTGTAAAGGCCTCTCATCTTCTCTTTGTCAATGATTTAAAACTGTATAGCTCATCAAATGAGGAACTGAAAGCACAATTGCAAATGGTCAATACTTTCTCAGATGATATAAGAATGTCATTTGGTCTTGATAAATGTACAAAAGCAACTTTGAAAGCAGGAAAGATGCAGCACCAAGAAAATATCAGTCTGGGACAGGAATGTGATATAGAGGAACTTGAGCTGGCAGGAGTGTATAAATATTTGGGAATTGATGAAGGATCAACAATAAAACAAGAACAAATGCTTATAAAACTTAATAAGGAATATTTTAGAAGACTTAGATTAATCCTGAAAACAGTGTTGACATCTAGGAACAAAATTCAAGCTATAAATCAATTTGCTCTTCCTGTCCTAACTTACAGTTTTGGAGTGATTGACTGGCCCCAAAATGTGTTGGATAGATTAGACACAAAAACAAAGATGCTTCATGCTCACCAAATGATTCATAAAAATCAGTGCATACCAAGATTATATATTCCCCGTTCTGAAGGAGGTATGGGCCTCCTTGAAATTGATTACATGCATAGATCTGCAATCATGGGACTGAACACATATCTGCTGACCTCACAAGACCCAAACATAGTGAAAGTTTTGAAACATGAGGAGAATAAATCTAAATGACTTTCCTGCTTAATCTAGCAGAAGCATATCGACGTTAAGCAGGAATGGAAATCAAACCAGAAGTAGATAAAGAATCACTGAATGTGCCAAAAAAAAAAAGAAAAAATATAAGGTGAAGGATCAGATAAGAAGCAAGAAATGTGGAAAATGCATAAATATAGTTGCAAGTATAGAAAACTTCTAAAAGAACCTCATGTTGATCAGGATCGAATGCAGGAATGGTTAAGGAGAGGCGAATTCAAACCAAAAGATGAAAGGTTAATATTTGCGGCCCAAGATAGTGGGCTATGTACACATTGGTTTACAAAGTCCATTGAACACATGGGAGAAAAAGAAAAATATAAGTTTTGTAAAACAGAATTGGGAACAGTCACACCCCTTGTTGCTGGTTGTGACATACTAATTGCAGAAGGCTTGTATACTGAAAGGCTCAATAATGTGGCAAGACTGTTGCACTCGGGATTGTGCAAACATTATGGTACTGAAGTGGATGAAAAACACTGGAAACCTGAACCACAAAGCATCACAGAAAATGATGAAGTCTACTTCATATGGGATCACCCATTACCAACAGGTCAAAAGATAGATGCAAGAAAACCAGATATAGTGGTCCATGAAAAGAAGACAAAAGTAGCATTGATCATTGAAATGGCTGCACCCAGTGACTACAGTGTCTTGCACAGAGAGAGACACAAAGTCATAAAATATCAAGATTTGCAGGCAGAAATAAGAGCAACATGGAAGAAAGATACTCAGACAGTTCTAACAGTAGTAGGAGCAACAGGTCTTATAAATCGTATTTAGATATGTTACCAATACTTGTCACAAATGAATAAAAGAAATATAAAGGCAGGAGCCACCAGAATGAATCACACTTTTATTAAAATAGCAGGAAAATAATAAAACCAAGTGCACTATGAGTGTTTTAAGGTTCAAGCCCTTCATCAGATAACAATTAACATAATCACTAATTTAAAAATATGTTCAACCAATCAGGCATCAGTATTGTACCCTCCTTTTTCTCAATGTAGGTTTCAAAGGAACAATTCAAATTCAGACCAGGAGCCTTGTCAGTGCCTAGTCTAATGATCCACTTCATCTCATTGTATTCAGTATGGTTAACTACATCACCCCCACAATGTTGTTACTTACAACCTGAAATACCATGAACAGAAAAGTACGCCCTGAATTCTTTTGAATATGCTGGTATAATGCATTATGTACGTGATTTAGTCTTATATCTAAAATATGCTTTAATATTCTATCTTTTAATCTACAGTTAGTCTTTCCTACATAATACGAAGTGCATTTTTGTCATATAGTTAAATAGACCACATTTTCTGTTTTGCAGTCAGCATAGCCTTTCAGATAGTATTGCTGGCTTGTTATGGGATGTACTCTCTGAGCAGTTTTTAACTCTGTTATCATTGCAACTGTTTTGTGAATAAAAAATGCTGCTGTTATTAGCTATTCTGCTTCCGAATTGTATAGTGCAAGCTATTTACACAGCTGTTTCTTGTTAGCTATATGCATGCTACATTTATTTTTGCCGTGAAGGAAATTATTAAAAAGCAGTTTACGTGCTAGTAGTATTTTATGTATTTTCTCCCTATATAATTGTATGCTGTTTTGCTGTCAGTGTGCTGAAGTTAGTTGCTAAAACGCAGCCTTCATGCTTTACTTTCTTTAATATGGACTTGTACTGATTAGAAAAGCAAACTGCTGTGAGTGTTACTGCTGAATATCTTATTGTTTCCTCTTTTTACTAATTACATGGAAAGAAGCACCTCTATTCTATATTTGCAGTTTGTGAAAAGCCTCCATCTTGGTTTAATCAGTGCAGTGATTTAAAGTGAAATACAGTTTCCCCATTCCATATTGTTGTCAAGGCAGCTCAGTTTTTATCTGAATTGCTAAAATGAACATTGTTTTTTATTTCTTCAAAGTCCCACTGTGTCTTACTTTGTTTATTTCTGGCTATATCATATTTTTTACATTAATATTCCCTTCCCGGGTCTATATCAGTTCTGCGGAAATCCATTACAGTGAATACCAAAAGAGCGACACATATTAATTGAACCGCAAATACACTAAACGTACTAAACCACGAAATTTAAAACATCAAACAGTCATAGTCAGCCAACCCCACCACCCGCTACATACTACCTACCCAAACAAAGTAAATAAACCACATACAAACAATAACCAAACCCTACTCCTAACCCTAAAGTAAAGCACCAAAACCCAACTTCTAACACTACACTAAACCCCACATACACACTATCTATGCACTATCCTTAACCCCTCACTAACCTCAAGGTCCGTAACTACCGCACACTTCCCCTATGGAGATATATCCTAACAAAATAAATAATACACATAAATACATTTAACAAAGCCCTACTTCTAACACTACACTAAATCTTACATACATTACCTATCTATACACTTACCTTAACCCGCACCCTACCCTAAGGTCCATACCTATCGCACACATACCTTACGGAGCTATACCACAGACAGGTCAACCAAAACACTTCAACATTTCAGATTTCGCTGTTTTGGACATTCGGTGTTTACGTAGTTTGCTCAATACATGTCGATCATTTCGTATTCATGGAAACAGCATTTCGATCATCTGATAGGGAGCCCCCTTCCCTTATATTTCTGCACTGAGAGATTAGTACATAACCCTGGTTAAAAAAATCAAGGATACTTGGGGATTGATAAGTCATTATAAACTAGCTGAGTTGTATATTGACATTCATTTACTGAATTTTCTTTTCCAGTCTGATTGTACTTATATTATATATTTGACCTACTTGATATTAAGATTTGACCCATGATAGCTCTTTCTGAAGTTAATCTTATTCACTTAATACCATTGCAGCATTATTTAGGGAAATTCTAAATATACCAGTTCCATTAAACTACCTTTAAAATACAACTTCTACCTCAGGAGACACAGCGTTCTTGGCTGTATGACCTTAGTGCTTGCTTATTTGATGACATCTTGGTTATAGTAATAAGATAGTTAGAAAATACACCCCTGTGATTCCACCTGTGTCCCTGCTGGACAGGGGCTTTGGGTGCTGACTTGTTGAAACATGGGCTAAACTCTTGGCTAGGCTTATAAGGGCCTCAGGGCCAATAGTCTAGTAACCTCCTATGATCCTATGATAAGATTTATGTTTTGGGGACACTAGTTAACAAAAACTACTTAATTCCATTTTTTAATGATAGGGTGTAGTGGTAATCTTATTTACTTGGACATCTTGTCTTAAGGCCTAGTAATTAAACTTTTAATTTATATATACACCTTACTTTACTGTCTTGTGCTTGCCTCCCTCACAACCTCTGGAAGTCTCTGCAAACTTTCCTTACTATTGCAATCTTGAAATTAAATAGAGTATCCAGCACATGTTGACAGTGAGCTATATAAGCAGTGGTAGGCTATAACTCTCACAATTTAGTATATTTGTCTTGGTTTTTATTTAAATACTCCCAGACATGTTGCTATTTGTCTGTAATACAGATTGGTCCAATGTTTTGTGCTTTCAAAAACTACCTTTCAATTGTGCACACATTAAAATGTTTTTCTCTTGAGCATTGCTGCCTGATAACTCTGTGGTTTGTCTGTTTTAATACACTTAGATGATGCATGATATTCTGCTAAAACATGTTAGCAGTCTTTTATTCCATTTCTGCTCCTGTAGGTCTTTATTACTGCAGTTAATACACCAGAACATTTAAGACCTCCATTTATACATATTTTGACACCTCCCATTGTTGAATTGTTAAAGTCATCCTCTCCCAGTTTGATTTTTTATTTATATTTGTAAGGTAGAATTTTAAATTTGTACTATTAACTCTTTGGTGGCAGCAAAGAACTTGCCTTTCCTTTTCACGTAATCCTTTTTCATAGTGGTAGTACAGGTCTTATCTTACAAACATATGTATTCCTTTTCCTTCTAGTTACAACTGCTATCTCCTTCTAATATAACCCTTGCCTTTGATAGTAGGAGACCATCAAATAACACCTTCCTTTCGGTGGCAGTAAAGTCTTCTCTCCTCTAATTCAACTATACCACAACAGAGCGCAGCCATCACTATCTCTGCAAGGATCTGAATTCAGAGTTGAATACAGTGTACTTTCAGTGTAAAGGTACCTGAAGCTGGAAGACCTGCTACATAACAGAGTAAACACACTTTTTCTGTCTTGAATTCTGTAGTACAATGCCCCACCCCCCACCACCTTAGCTAGAAGTGTCTTCTAAATTAAATAAAACTTAATTTGCAGTGTGAAGCCACCCGGTAAACATACAAGTGCCATATCATGTACCAAAATATTTTTCATGTATGGCATGAAATTGCTTAGCTTTTGCCACTATATCCTTTTACTTTTTTTGTTCAGTTTACCTTGGTTAAATAAAATACAATGTACAGGGACATTTGCCTTGACTACAGGCAACAGTATTTGCATAGGGCCATACTCTTTTCTTAGGATTCTAATGAACTAAATTTGTATCCCTCTCACAGAAGCATGTAGCCCCTTGAAATTTAGTCTGTTATCCCTTTCTCTCCCGATAAATGAAGTAACAAGTAAACAACATAGGCACTCTTAGCCATGTAGGTACTTCTTGCTTCTGTCCACTGATTTAAAGGTACTTCTTCATGTTGATCTGCTTTAATGTAGTAATAAAATGATTTTGTACTTGAGCCTCTCACTGTGTCGGTCTTAATAACAACTAGTTTAAAAATGATTAAAGGAAGTGAAAGATCCACCATCATCAGAAAGACCTCAGAAGTGGTCATCTTGCATAGACACCTATTCAGAGAGTTTCCACCCCTGTAGATAAAGTTTTAGATGAAGAACTGCTGTTATTTATGCAATAAGCTAATCTAATTTTAATAAGCTGTACTAATAAAAAGCAGTACATCCCTGTCTCACCTGACCCAAAACTACCATCTGCACATAATGTATAGAGAAGACAAACACATTCTGTATATTTTTTCAGCCTAGATAAAACTTCATGTTTGGATTTCACAGCTAATTGCACACATTAAACCAGTGCCTAGCATTGCTTTCCAATCAGGAACATCATATGGATGCATTACTGTTTCTTGACATGACCTGTAATAATAATGGTTTATCAAACATTGGCATTTGCATAAAATGACACCATTCAAAGTTTAAATTAATTTTAATCATGATAGCTTTCACCAACCTATTACATAGCACAGGTTAGTTTACAAAAGTCTTCTCCCAACACCCAAGTTGTTCTCCAGACCACTAGTTCAATAAAAAAACTTGCTGTGCACCCCACTGTCTCATTATATTTGTGATGGTATGAGCCTAAGTAAGAAGCCCAGTTCCACTGATACAGTGGGATAAAGCCCTGATTCCTGTTCAAGTCACACTTAAGTCACCTCTTGAATCTAGCAGGTGGGGGTAGTGATGTCATTGCTGGCTCACCTTTCTTCAGTGGCAGGGTATAGGAATATAGGTTGAGGAATACAGACCTGTAGTAGACTTCCAGGTGTTGAGCTGAGACCATTGAGAACACTGGCTTATGGGTTAACACAGAGCAGACTTTAGGGATATAGCACTTGGGGAAGTGAAAGGTAACCCTTGTGGACATCAAACCTTGGGTGTATAACTGAGTGCATTGTGCTATTATATCAAAAAGAAAAAACAATTAACGTTGGATGGCTGTTTAAATGATGACTCCTGTCTGTCAACTCTAATCCTGTTGTAAGGGCAACAAACTGAACAGTTTGTTGTGAAAGGTATTAATTGCAGTGAGGCAAAATGGTTAAAAAATTAGTAAGCAATGAAAAAAATAGATAACCATCTTATCACAAGAGATACTTGTATGTAAAACATCACTTTATTACTGCTCAGGTCTGTAGATATAAAACAAAACCTTGGCTCCCAACCATCAGCTAATATTCATAAATTATCGAAGGGAATCACCAGAGCATGCATAAACAAAATAGTGACAGCAACTGAGACGTAGGTCTCTGCTAATTTTCACTACTGCTGATTCTTGGCTGAAAGCCAAATTTTAGACATTCCAACATACAACCTTACTCTAACAAGCAGCATGGTTTTGAATGAGGAAATCGCACATGAAAGGCAACCTGTTCAGTTACAGGCTTCATTCATAAATCTACACACACAATTCAAATTACAGGTACCTTGTTTGCTGACCTCAAATGTGCTTCAGAATCCATTGAGTAAACAATGTTAATGCTCATACGAATACTGCCTACCTTTCAAAGCAATCAGCTCTGTCCTTAACACAGGTTTCATACAGACTGCATCCAATAAAATCTATCCCTTCATCTCACTATATTTTTATCTTAAAAAAGGCAAATGGACTTTAGCTGTGCAAACCTTTAGTAAACTCCCTAACCTTTGAGCTGTTATACAATCGGTATTTTCCCCTCCTCTCTTAAAACTGCATCACAATTTAATAGCTTATCTGTTCACCAATAAAGTTTCCACTCTCATTAGATCTACCTTGTCTGAGGTACATAAGTAAGAAGGCATTTATCAAGATTACTTCAGCAGATTTGAATGTATGTCTCTAAAATGTTCATGGGCTACTCTTTCAAAGAACAACTTCCTGAATATCTTCAAGAAGAATATAAATGTACATATGCAGATAATCACTAGATAGTGTACCTGTCTAAATAATGACTACTTGACCATCAAGTTACAGATACAATACTGCACTGCTATGCTGAAGCTTTGTAAACTGAATTCTATGTTTCTGTGTTGCTGATACATACTAATGTCTACTGTTTAAACTTGTCAGACGTCCAAGTTTTTGAAAATATTTTCCTAACTATACTATTGTGCATGCATTCAGATTCCAAATAATGTACAAGAAGAAATTTACAATATTTGTTGAGATTGTCCCTCTTCATTGACTCAAATTGTGGCTACAAACCCCTCCTATTTTGCTAATGTTCAAATGTACAGTATGCAATTTCTGATGTAAATCATTCCATCCTCACCATGAGTTTAAAATGGTGTTGGTTCAGTTATTTGACTAAGAGCTTCATTTTTCAATTGCAAATGCTCACATGGCTTTTCTATTTTCACCTCATCTTCCTCCCATTAGTCTTCTGAAGCTCCTTCAGATAAGCATTTTATCACATTTCCCCAGAATATCCTTTATTTTTCATTGATTTTTAGACATCAGCAATGCAACTCAGGAAGGGTTTTAGTCTTTCTTTTGACAGACTGAACTGCTAAAAGACACGAGTCTCTGTTATATCAAAACTGAGGTGACAATCATCATGGTTATGACTACTGTTCACTGTTTAGGATAGTTGTTTCCACCTGTCCATTTGACTGTAGATATTGTGTACACAGTGTCATTTATCTTACTTTTTTGCTTCCAGGACCACTGTTAAGATGTGATATTGTCATCTTTCTTTATAGGTTTGTATCAATGGTGTACAGGTGTGTATTGTAGACAGTAGCATAATATACACACTGTTAACCCAATGTGTGGGAACAGCATGACGTTGTGACTCAGCACATCTAGGAACCCCGTCTCAGTAAACTCTAACATTAAGTTGTTTATTCCTGGGTGCATTGTGGTCTACCTTCATGCCTAAAAACAAATTGTAAGATGTTTTACGTACTAAGCCTAGCAGCACAGCAAATGCTGTTATAACAAGGCAATGATAAGCAGATGTCAGTGTCTTCCGTATGTGGGGGCAGAGAAAGTTGTAGCAGTGAAGCCCATGCCACAGAGAGCTTCACTGGTATCAAAGTTCTTTTCTTTTGTGCAAAGGATTTCTTTTATTGCATCCTTGTTAAACCATTCTGCCCTGTATTCTGGACAACTTTTCTTCAGTGAAAAGGGGATTCACTCCATTGACATCAGAAAAGTAAGTTAGCTGATGGCACACAGAAACTCTTAAAGGTCACAAGACAAAGACAGAAAGATAAAGAAGATAGAACCCCTTCATAAGGGATGCCAGCAACAACCTGTTCACCAGTCTGCAGAACATCAAAGGGCGATGGAAGGAGTACTTCTAGCAGCTTCTAATGAAGAAAAACCCACAGACGCTGTACTGCCCCAGAGACAACCTACAATGAGAGAAGAGGAGAAACCTACCATAGAAGGAAGTAAGGACTGCATTAAGGAAAATGAAGTCAGGGAAAGCAGCAGGCTCAGAAGAAGTCATAGCAGATATGCTAAAGATACTGTTTGAGACAGGCTAATAATGGCTCCTGAGGGTACTTGTAGCAGTGTGGAGAGAAAGGCATATCCCAGATGGCTAGAGAATAAGCATACTAATGCCAGTGTTCAAAAACACAGGGGACATTTACAACTGTGGAAAGTAAAGGGGTATCAAACTCCTGTCACATTGCATGAAAGCTCTGGAGAGGGTGATAAACAAATACACAGAGTAGTAGAAAGCAACTTGGGAGATGAGCAGTTTGGATTCAGATCAGGATGCATCACAACTGACCCGAGTTAGTTGTAAAAAAGTAAGATGTGAGGAAAGAGTCCAAACTGAACATTCTAGACTTGGAGAAAGCATATGACAAGGTCCCAAGAAAGCTGATTTGGGCAGTCCAGTGATCTGAAGTCCCAGAAAGCTTGCACTTATTTTACCGCTGTATGTCCAAGGACCCAATGTCTCCAATATGAACAGTGTTCAGCCTCACAGAGAGGTTTTCAGTGGGAGTGGGTGTGCACCAGGGTTCATCTCTGAGCCCACTGCTGCTTATACTGGTGATGGACTACATTAGTTAATGGGTTGAAGGGTAAATAAACAAAGTTACTGTATGCAGGTGATGTGGCATTACAAGCTGACTATGATCAAGAACTTCAGCAAAATATAGGGAAATAGAATGTAAAACCAAAGGCACATGGGATGAAACTTAGTACAGATAAGACAACTGCAATGGCAGCAAATGGTGGAATTTAGAAGATGCTGAGAATTGAGATAGAAGGGAAAATAGTGGAACAGGTTAACAGTTTCAAGTATATGTGAGGGATGGTTGAGGAGAAGTCTGAAGGGGCTGTAGCCAACTGACACAGAGTGTTAGGTGAAGTATATGACAGACAAATGCCAAAGAAGCTTGAAAAGTGGTGTTACCAGTACTATATAGTATGGAAACCTAGGCAGTACAGGCAGAGCTGTTGAGGAAGCTAGAGGGGATGGGAATTAAGTGCATGAGATGGGTGGTAGGTTTATACTGTGGACAGATGAATAAATGTGGACAGAAAATCAAAATTCAAAGTAGCTCCAATTGCAGATAAGGTCAAAGAGAATAGATTACGGTGGTTCAGACACATGTGTAAAAAGGCAGAAGACAATCTGGTGAAGATCTGAGATAAACAGGAACAAGGGTGTCCAGCAAACAGATGGATTGTGTGAGAGAAGACCTGCAATAGTCAGGCATGAATATCAAAGATGCAGGAGAGTGGCATTAAATAGACAGGAATGGCAACAGTTGACATGACCCCCTGACCCCCTGTACAAAATGGGTGGGGGCTGCTGGTGACGACTGCATTGACAACTGTGCCACATTTTTGGAAGCATATGGTAGGACTCCTGCTATCCCACTGTATACAGGACATACATAATGTTCCTTTTCTGAACTGCATATAATTGGGTATTAGGTTCACTGGCATGTGTCCTTCATATGTGTTAAAGTAACCAATGATGCAAAGTCTTACTCCATTGTATACCTTTCTGTATGAATCATGCAAGTTTTCCAAACCACTCCATAGCACACCAGTCTCTATGAATATCACTCTTGAATTTTAATGCACTAGTCATAGCTGTACTTCTGTCATGTATGATGATTTTAATGGAAATTGGAATAATGCTTCAGGCAAACTCTTTTTGTTTACTTTTATTAAATTAATTACCTTCATGGATGACCTGGTACTCAGTATACTATAATTTTCTTCCTCTAGTTGGACATCGATCTCATATGACACAATGACTCCCTCTGCTTTTTCTAAGTCATTCCTGACCAGTATATGATATTTTCTCTCTTTTTACTTTTAATCTTCCCCAGTGTGACTCATGTATCTTGTCAAGCATTTGCCTCTTCAGCTCTTATGAAAATATTATGTCATTTTTGAACGGCAAATGTTATGCTCAATGTAGTTCTTCTTAAAAGGCAATTTTAAGATTGAATTTATTTCTATAGTTATGGCTTTGCTTAGGACACTTTCACTGTACATTTTCAAGAACTGCATTTCTAAATCTTTGTCATTACACTTCTGGAAATCTTCCACTTATTTCTTCTGCCATTGGCACCTTCAGTTTTACCAGTAGAATATCTAATTATTTCTCTGTTAAATGCCATTCTCAGCTTGTAGGCCAGGTAAGCAATTTACAAAAATCGGACATTTTACTATCACATGGTACTTCTGTACGTAAAGTAATATATTCCATAATCCACATAGTACATTGTGCAAAAGCTTTCGGAGTACACCTCCAGGGGAATTTTGTCTGTTTCTACCTAAATTTCATCATTACAAACATATTTTTGGAATTTCTCATATCCATACACTTTGTCTAATGATATCAATATGATCTGTCATATCATATTAAGATTTATAAAACTATTTTCCTTTTCATGGCTCTGTCAGTAATCTATATCTTTCTGTATCAGATTTTTTTTACTTGGAGTATACCGGGTTCCTACCTGGAGGCTATTTAACATTTAATGTCCATGTGAAACATTTAATGTCCATGTGACTAAGGAGTTACTGCCAGCACAGCTAGCTAGAATTCTATAAATAATTATATGTCATTTGTGAATATTAACATGATTCATATAGAAGTGTAACAAAAGGAGATACTGCCAGCCCAGCTATCTGGAATTTTGTAAATAATTATATGTCATTTGTGAATATCAACATGATTCATATAAGATTTTTGTGCTACAAATGTATTAGAGCTGTATGTCATATAAGATGGTTTGTACAGACGTGACTGCTGAAGAGGTATTTTACAAAGTGCTGTTTGAAATGTATCCACAGTGTACCATACTGGAATAGAACAGAAATGTACATACACTATTGCAAATTTTTAAAAATATATATTTTAACAGGGGAAACTGGAATATAGGAGGTTAACTTGCAAAACTTCAGAAAAATAGCTGAAATTAAATTACTTTATGGCTAGGCCATAAAAAAGATGTTGTTTTTCAGTTTCAGTGCAGTAAGGAGACAGAGTGTTTAAAACTAAGGAGCTTTCTGTATTGTCTTGGAAGTGTTTTACTCTTTTATGACTTCCACCATTTGCCAAAGATCCAGGGAAAAGCCCTTGTCTATGTATTTTCACAGGTAGATGCTAAATACTGCCAAATTCCAGTAGTGGGAATTTTCACCTGGGATAGAGTCAGATGACAAGAAATGATGTCATTCTGCATGCTATCCCAGCAGTAATATTTGAGATATTAATTTTGGTACTCTCTGAGAGACACTCAGCATTCTGTATTTTGTCTTGGATCTGACAACATCAAGATCCATTCACCACACATTTTCCTTGCTGCTCTGTAAGTAAGTTAACTAGGGTATAGTAATTCTCATAGATATAGTCAGGAATATAGCAAAACTTAGCTTAGATATTTTTCTTTATTTATTTGAGACTGTCCTGCAATGTTATTTTAAATATTTCCTATGATTTTGAACTCTGATGTTTCTGTAAATATATATTTAGTATTGTCTTGTTCTTTTATTATTTTGCATATTTAAACTTTTCTTTGTGGCTGATCTGTGTAGAGATATTTAAGTTCTGAGTGTACTTGCATATTTATTTGGTGACACTATGGGCCACTCCTTATAGCCTTTCTCTTGGTCAAACTACCATTTGTTTTGATAGTAACATTACACAGTAAGATTTGACACCCTGTGTTAAGGTCCTTAAAGTAGTTGACAAGGGGTTCTGGTGGCAGTGATAACTACTTTATAGTCTGGGCAGAAGGGGGCATAGCTAGTAAACCTGTGCCAGCCTTTCCCAGGTGTGTGTGTGTGTGTGTGTGTGTGTGTGTGTGTGTGTGTGTGTGTGTGTGTGTGTGTGTGTGTAAAACAAATCTCCAAGAGTGTGTGTGTCAGCAGGGCAGGGACACCAAGCACTGGCTGGACAGAGAGAGTATTGGAGGATTTGTCTTGGAACCCTGGCTAAGGATACAACTTTATTGCTTTGCCAGTGAAGAGTCTTATTGGGGATCTGGAGAAAGAGGGAGAAACCAACCCCGAACTGACTGTATAAACCAACCCCAAACTGACTGTGGTCTGTGCTCTTAAGGGAAATTGCACTTGATGCAACTGGAAATACTGTGTGTGTACCTGTCATCCTCCCAATGTATGTTCCCAACTGGAGCCAGTGGTGAGGACAGAGGCTCCTTGATTACCAATCCAGTGGTGGGGCATCGCAGTCCAAAATAAGTGCATTAAGTTCTCATTTTTTAGAGTTTAAAATCCCATAAATTTTATTAGGAAAAATATATATTTTTTCCAGTTGTAACATCCCATACATTCCTTGCTACAGTGACTAAAGCTGTGGAATGGAATGTAAAGGTGTGCTCACTGAAGCCCTCAAATGAGAATTACAGTCATATCCATGTTTTGATATGAATATCCTGTTATTAGCTTAAAGTTATGTCATTTTTGCATTACACTCAGTTTATGTTAGGGATGCCATTGTGAAGTTCTGTTCAGTACTGCTAAATACTATTTTAGGTTGTCATTATACCACAAGTAAAACATCCAATTTACCCTCCCCACCCAAATTAAACTCATAGACAGTAGACTGCATAATAAGTAGAGCAGCCACTTAAGTAAATTTTGCATTTGAGGGTCATGATATATTATTCTGACAAATTTGTTCTAATAAGTTATAGGTAAGTACTAGGTTAGCTGTCCTTATTTGTCATTTAAGCCTAGCTAATTTCCTTGTGCTCAAATTAACCTAACCCATTTGGTTATAGACTGGGCTTACCCATCCCATGATCAATAATTGTATATTACCCCAATAAGAATAAGAGGGATCATACCATAGATAATTTGGGGCTATTGTGCATGGGATAAAGCATTTATGAGCTTCTTCTGCCCATTAGTAGTACAGGGAGCAGACCTGGAATAAATTTTATGTTGCCCACGCATCGATCTAAATTGTGCTTGAATATAGACAGGTATGAACTTTGTTTTATGTGAATGGACAGTCTGTTTCACAACAGTGGTATCTTCTGCAGGATATACCTGTCCCTCCAAATTGTTCTGTTGATGTTGTCGAAGAGGTTTAGAGCCCCAGGCCAAGTATTTCTGATGTCATTTGACTTGCTGATGTGCAGTAAATCCATTAGTAATGGGTCAGAGGATGCCTTGTATGCCAGACAGAGGTCAATTCTTAGCAGTCTGTAGGATAATGAGTATAGTGAGAAGGCTTTTAGTAGGTCCATGTAAGACGTTGTTTAGGCCTTGTATACTTTAAGTAAAATATCTGTCTGGGCATTCCATTTGCTGTATGTGTGGACAGGGGCATTATATTCAATGACTGGCATAATGGCTAAACAACAGGGTTAACTCTAAGGAGTATATTGTCAATGTGGTAGTTCACTGGAGGTAAATGACTTTCCAAAGGATAAAATAATAATTTTGTTTGTCATTTAATTTTTTTTTATTTGAGACTAACCTTCATGCAGGATGGCTCAAATATTTAGGGATTCAATAATTGTTCCTAGCTTGCAGTTGTCCACAGAATTGGCCAACACCAAATGGATCTGGCTGATTTTAGTTCAGGAGAGGCCCCAGCACAGAAAGCTTCATACCTCTCAACCTCATAGCACAAGAAATCTAGACAAAGCCAAAAAAAAAGGGGGGGGGACAAATTCCCAAAAATAAAGACAGATTTTAAATACTGCTCTTATGAACTTAGGAAAGTTGCTAGAGTAAAAGGTGTTGAGTTAGCATATATTTTCTGAAGGATATGAAGTCTACAACTCAAATTTCTGTCATTATTTAGTGACTTCACCACAAATTTTATGATAAATGGATCAAAAGTATAACAAAAAAATCTGGACATTATGCTAAAATCTGGACAGCTGACAGGGTACATTTCATCATCACTATTTTCACAGGTGGCAAAGTGGTGCAGTGGTTAGCATTGTTGTCTCACAGCAAGAGGTTATCTGGTTTGATTCTTGAATGGGGTTCCTTCTGTGTGGAGTCTGCATGTCCTCCCTTCATTCACCTGGGTTTCCTATGGGTGATCCAGTTTCCCCCCACATTCCAAAGACATGCATCTGGAATGTTTCTCCCTGGGCCTCTTTTGAAAATGGGCTCTGTCCCAGTTGGACTTTCCCAGTAAACAAATGTTAAAATAAATAAAGTATTTGCTTCCTTAGCTATGTGTTCAGTTTTCGTGGTGAACAATGTCCAAGGAGGTGACTTTAAGCTTTAAATTCACTATGCCATCTGAAATGCAAACATTTTAGACATGCCGTCAGTTGAAATGTATATTTAGGACATAAATGTTTAAATGCTGTGAGGATTTTTCTATATATAATATTAGTAGAGTTCTGAAGGCATTTTAAATAATCTAATACAAAATAAATACAAAGTTGCCCACTGCATGCCAGAATGTTAACTATATAAACCTCAGAACGGTATGTGTATACCATAGATGACCTTTCATGCTGAGCAACACTTCATCAGTGAAAACTGTTTTAAAATGTCATCTTTACATGCATAGCAATTGTGAGGTGGATTATGCCTAAGGCCTGTGCATTTTCTTGCAAGCTAATTAGATGCAAATTCCAATGTCTATGCCTATAGGTATCTTTGTTCTGCCTTTAGAATGACAACTTGACATTATGTTCCCTATCTGTAGCTTGGCAACTTAAAGTCTACTACATTTATTTCACTAATTCAGTATCCAAACCTAGAATTTTGGCTGTGATATTGTCTAATATCTTTATACCACTCGGTTTCTTTTCTTATTTCTGCCATGTATCTTGGTACTTGCATGAGCAACTCTGCCAGCAGGTTGGGCTTCATTTTTGTACTGCTGTCACAACTCATGGGTGACTATCAGTTTAGACAACACTGCCTCATTTTAACCTAGAATTTCTGTAGTTTCTAGTTTTATTATCAAGTACCTCTAACAATATTAATTTTGTCAGCAAAAAGAGACCCGTTTAGTGATTTATTGACTGAGACACTGGTGCTCCTCTGCATGGCACTTGCTGTGTTCCACTACATATCAGTTTTTCCCTTGGAACAATTTTTGGATGGGTGCTGTGTCCATTATACCTCTCTATGGGTAGTTTCCAACAATTACCTGTTATTGCCTAAAATACAATCCATTATTTTGCTAACAGTTTACGGGACAAGTGCAGTACCAGTTTTTATTATCATCATCTTCATTTGGGGGATCCTTAATGAAACATATTCTCTACGTGGTACTTATATCTACTATAAACATATTTCTTTCTTTTCAAGGATTTACATTTGTGTCTAAAACAAATAGGACACAATTTATTATCAAAAAAGTGCATTGTTTAAAACTAGAGTGATGTATTAAACATAGCTCTAAGCTGCACTGATTTTTGCAGAATGTCCAGATTTCTGCCTCATACTTTTGGTTCTTTTTTCATAAAATTGTGGTTTTCTATGTAATCAGTGGTAAATCATTTCAGATTTAATTCAGAAAATAATTACAGACATTTGAGTTTCAGACGTCATACCCTTCAGAATATTCATGCTAATGCAAAGCTCATTATTTTGTCTGCTTTCTAAGTTTGTAAGATGAATATTTAAAAATTGTCCATATTTTCGTTCCTTTGTCCCTCCATTATTTATGACTGTGTCCATATTTCTTGCTCTAAGAG
Organism: Protopterus annectens; assembly: GCF_019279795.1. NCBI lineage: Eukaryota > Metazoa > Chordata > Ceratodontiformes > Protopteridae > Protopterus > Protopterus annectens. The sequence goes on from NC_056739.1 coordinate 933,604,174, forward strand.
GTTGAGAGGTATGGTATTAAACATAGACACTTATGTTGTGTTTATAGTACTTTTCATGCATTTTCCTTAAAAACAAGTTCACTAAGCATGATTGTGTTGATTTTTGCTTTGTTCAGCAGCTGACACTTTCAACATATTCCCTTTGAAATGATGGAATTAGTAATGCAACATATTTCATTTCTCACACTTACTATTCAGAAACGGCAATTGTTTAAGTTGAATGTGCCATAACAGTAGATGTTTGAATGATCACTGCTTTAGTAGCCTTAGCTGCCAAGGATATAACAGCCAGCCAGCTTCCAAATATTCAGAGCACCTTCCATGTGCCCAAACTATCAGTCAGCACGAGCTGAGCTAAATAAAAGGAGTGTTTGGGCATGCAGCCCTTCGGAGCTTTCCTGCCAGCAGAGAAAAGGAGAACCTTGAAAGGACAAGGCTAGGAATAAAGAAGAATATGTCCACACCCTGGCAAAAACACACCAAAAAGGGGGGATGATGGAGGGAGGGAGCAGCTACTATAGCAGTGATCATTCAAACATCTACTGTTGTAAGTTCACCTTGCACAGCTGTACCATGTTCTTCATACTGATCACTGCTGCAGCAGCTTCATCTATGTGAGTAGATTTCCAAACTATATTTGGGAGGTTGAAGGAGAAGGGTCCAGGAGTCCCTGGAGAATGGTCCTAGCAAAGTTTGATCTACAACTAGAGAAGGAATCCAACTTATAGTGCTTTGTAAAAGTATGTACAAAGGACCAAGTAGCAACTTCTAGAATCCAGATTTCCAAAAAGGCATAGAAGAAGCCAAGGTCATTATAGAGTGGGCCTTGGCCTAGCCTGGAGTATAACAAATGGTAATGGCCTTATACAAACATTTGGAAAGCATCTGTTTTGACACTGGTTATCTCTTCTTACCTTCACAAGAAATGAACATTTGATTCGATGACTGAAGGAATTAGTTCTGTCAAGATAGTAACAGAGTTGTCTGTGGATGTCCAAGGTAAGTAGTATCCTTTCTCCCTCATTTTTAATTTTGGGAAAGAAAATGAGGAGATAAATAGTTTGTCTTAAAGTAAACTTGGATACCGGTTTAGGCAAAAAAGGATTAGTTCTCAAAGAAATCCTGTTATTGTGGATAATGAGATAGGGCTGACTTTCCATAAGAGCTTGCAACTCTGATACCCTTCTTGCAGAAGTCAGAACAATCAGTAAAACTGTTTTCACTGTTAACAACCTCAAGTCAGCCAGATTAACTAGTTCAAATGAAGCAAGTGTCACATTCTCTAACATAAAACTATGATCCCAAGGAGGAGTCACCAGTTTACTCAGAGGCTTCTAATGCAAAACCCCTTTTCAGAAACATTTTGATATGTATCTGCCTTGAAAGGGGAGGATCCATGGGCATCCATGCTGAAATGGATGATAAATTAACCTTGACAGAGGAATAAGAAAGGCCATAGAATAGTAACTCAACAAATATTTTAAAACCAGAGAACAACTAGTCCTGAATGGGTAGTGGTTATGTGGTTGGCACCAACTAGAAAACCTTTTCTGTTTGCTAGTATAAGATTTTCTAGTAGGAGACTTTCTTGCCTTCATTAGTACCTGCTAAAAGGAATTAAGACCCTATTTTCCAGGCAGTCACTTGAAAAAGATTGATATTAGGGTATATCAAACACCCTTGTTCTTGTTTGAGTAGATCCATTCTGTGTGCAAGCTTGTGGTAATTCCACTGGCCATTTCCAGAAGAAGGGAGAACCACAGTTGGCTGAGCCTGAAGGGAGACAACACAATGATCTTTGGGGGGGGGGTCCTTCTGTATCTTCTGAAGTATCCTGGATATTAATGGAAAGGCATTCAGGAACATTTCTGCCCAAATAAAAGACATCTGTTTTCTAGGCCTTCTTGCATGGAATCCTGGAAGAGAATTGTGCAGTTAATTGTTCAGAGAGGAGGCAAAGATGTCTACTTGAGGAACTCCCCACAGATTCATCAAATCTTAAAAGACTCCCCTAGATCAAGTCTTCATTTATGAAGGTCTGTCGTGGTCCTGCTCAGACTGTCTGCCACACGGTTGTGTTCTATATGAATGTATGATATCTGTAGCGTGAGAGTGTGCTGTGAAGCTATATCCCAAGCTAACATGTCTAGTCTGCAAGCTGGGTATGACTTAGTTCACCCTTGTTTGCTGATATACCACATCACTGTGGTATTGCCTGTAACCACTTGAAAAGGCCCAGGGACTAAAGACTATTCAGAGAATTGAATGCCTTGATCAGGGCAAGTATCTCCTTGATACTGATGTGTTTCCATCAGTTCTTGGTGCCCCAAACCCCCTGCACTTTAATCTTTCCTGAAACTTCTCCCCAAGCAAAGTCTGAAGCATCTGTGGTGACTGACTGCTTTGGAGCAGGGAGGGAGAAGGGGAGACCTTGATTTAAGGATATCTGTTGTATCTGCCAAGTGATTTCTTTCCGACGAACTCCAGTACTGACATATGAAAAGATAGCATGTTGATACTGGGACCAAAGAGATTTCAGATGCCACTGTATCTCTTTCATGTGGAGTTTTGCCAGGGGTATCATGAGAATCATAGATGCCATGTGAACCAAAATCATGTCGTATTGCCTCATAGTGACTGAAGTCTGTGTAGAAAACCTTAGAACTAGATCCAAATAAAGATATATTTTTCCCATAGAAGAAACACTCTTTGAATTGAATTGTGTGACATCTCAGGAACACAATCCTGTGTGAGGGAGTCAAAGACTTTTAAATGTTATCGTGGAATCTCAGCTTGTGCGAGAGATCTCTCACTCAAGACAGAGATTCTTGACATTTTGAGAAACTCTGCAAAGATTAGCAAGTCATCTAAATATGGAAAAAAATGTGGACACCCTGTAGCCTACAGTGAGCTATAGCTGTAGCTAGACACTTTGTGAACATTAATGGTGCAATGGATAGTCCAAAGCTTAAGGCAGAGAACTGATAATGTTATCCAGATGCACAGAAACTTCAAAGCCTGAAGTCTAGATGAATAGAGATGTGATAAGCATCTTTTAAGTCTACTGTCACCAGGAAATTTGAAAGAGAAAGAAGAGGCAACAGGTTGTGAAGTGATATCATTTTGAATTTGGGCAGTGTTTTCTTTTATTGGGACTGGAACATCCTTGAATAAAACTCCTTCCCCTCCTAGTAAGGAGAAACTGGTTATATCACTCCTCGAAACAGCATGTGATGAACAGGTGGAAACAAAACAGTCTCCTCAGGATAAAGAATGACCACCCCCCAGAAAGGATGAATTGTGAAAACAGTGGGGCATTCTAGTAATAGTCTCAGAGAGAAAAATCCCCAGAGGGAGAAACAAAAAAGTGCTTTCCTGAGTCTGAATCAGAAATCTGAGGAGAAAACCCTGAATCCATTCCTGCATCTTCCTGTTCAGATTCAGAATCTTGAATCTCTTCAGTAAAGGAGATGTCCTCTTTATTTTACTGGAAACTACTCTACTAGAAGGATTAATAGCATGAATTAAACCTTGAGGCAATCCCAGTAAACTACTCCTATCCAAAGAAATTTGAGGAAGAAGAGATACATACTTGGTTTTATGGGGTTTTTTGATAGGTAAAAGGAGACCAGCCGTGTTACAAGAGTGGTTCTCCCTTACCCACCGAGGGGGTCTCAACTGCTGTAGAGGATGTTGGTAACCTCTGGTCCATAGTGACTATAGGTGCTACAGCAGAGGGATCCAGGGTTAAAGATGAGTGGTCTAAAGTGCAACAAATGGCCCCAGCAGAGTCACCCACCTGTGACTGAGGCAAATTGCTAGCCTGCTGAGGTGACAAAGGCTGTTTACTTAACTTTTTATTTTTCTGTAGTATTTACTCCCACATTTAACCTGTTTCACGGTCAAGTGGAAAATGGTGCCTCTATCCTGGGGAAAAAAAAGCAGCAATGGCAGTAAAACTATCTGTCAAAAAAAGTTAACAGCACTTTCAAGCACTATGGCAGCCCCATATCCTTAAAATAAACAATTTCTCCCCCAAAAATAGTTTCAGTTAGATAACACTATTTTTAAACTGGCAGAAACAAGTGCTCCATTTAAAAGTACAATACTGTCTTGGGGCAATCCATTTAGGCACAGCAATCCTAGCTTTAAAGTAACTTTCCTTAAGAGGAAAGTGATAAAACATAAGTAAAAAATAACTTATCTCCCAGCTACAGAAAACACAAGCTGATGGTCTATCCTCACAAGCTTCAGAGGAGTGTGCTCTTTGGTGGTAGTAAAGCTCTTAAGGAGTATGTGGCCTAATTCATCTTTTAGTCAGCTCAACTTGAGCTGCTTGGCAGTTTGGGAATGTGGAAGGTACCCTGAAGCTTTGACAGCTGGCTGGCTATTATTTATTTTATTATTATTTATTTACTTGCAGTTTGTTTTCCAGGATAGTCCATTGAGCCGCTGGGGCCTATTTTCAATGGAATCCTGGGGAGAAAAGCTCCAGAAAAACATACAAATAGATAATGAAAGGAAGTACAAATAGAAATACAAATAGATAATGAAAGGAAGCACAAATACATGAAATAAATTTCAGATAAGACAGATATACATAGTAATTGCTCACTTACATATGTTCAATGGTAGAAGTACAATAGTACACATGTTTCATAAGACAAAGGGAAGATATATATATATATATATATATATATATATATATATATATATATATATATATATCTCTTTTTATATATATCTATATATATATATATATATATATATATATATATATATATATATATATACTTTCTCTTATATATATATATATATATATATATATATATATATATATATATATATATATATATATATATATATATATATATATACAGAACAGTATTTACAATTGAGATAGGTTTGTAGTAGTTAATGGATTCATTGAGATATTTTGCAAAACATAATGAATGTAGTAGGTAGTGACAGGTGGTAAATGAGTATAAACACATTAGGAAGTGAGTGCAGTCAGTGTTAGGTGGGATGGGAGCAAGAACATATCCATTTTGAAGTAAGGTGAGAGTGCAGTGAGGTTTTGAACAAGGGGAGACTATTGGTGACGTGAATGGAGGGAGGGAAGAGAGTTCCAGAAGGGGTGCAAGAGAGAGAAGGACATTAGTTGATTCCCTGCTGTTCGTGTTGGTTTGTGTATTTTAATTAGGTTTTGGGAATTGGATCTTAAGAGTCTCCCTGGTTTGTGCATTTCAAAGTATTTGCAAGGGAAGGACAGAGGGATGGGTTCTGAATGAGCTCATGTGCTTGAATGAGCTGGGTATATGTGAGGAGGTTTGGTAGTTCTAGCCAATTCATTTGGTGAAGGGAATTGCAGTGATGTATAGAGGCTCTATGTCCTGCTGAAAATATGGATATCTTGTTATAACAGGATGAGAGGTTTGATTTGAGGGAAGCTTATAGTTGGGAGGGATGAATGCACCATATAAGAGGGATGGGATAAGGTATGTGTTAGCTAATGTTATCTTGGTGGTGGGTGAGACAAAGCGTTTGTGGCGGTAAAGCATACCTAGTTTTTGGTGGGTTGTTTTGATATTTGATTGCAGATATTTGTCAACTTTTAGCTGATTATTGATAATAACACCTAGAAGTTTAGCTTCTGAGACAAGTTTTAGGGTAGTATTATTTTTGCTAGTTATTGTGAAGGGTTGTGTGTTTAGGGAAGAGGTTTTGGAGGTATTGAATAACATGAGTTTTGTTTGGTAGCATTGAAGGCTAGATGGTTATTGAGCATCCACTGTTCAGTGGCAGAGAAAGCAGCTTGAGTTAGTATATTAGGAGTTGTAAGGGAAGGGGAGAGGCAGATTATAGTAGAGTCATCGGCATATTGTATGAGGCTGGTGTGAGGGATGGCATGATAGAAATCATTTATGAATATATTGAATAATAGGTGGCCTAGAATGGATCCCTGGGGGATGCCTGTGGATGTATTAAGGAAAGGTGATATAGCTTTTTTCCATTTAACTGCTTGCTGCCTGTTAGTCAGGTAGCTTGAGAACCACTGGGTAGAGGTAGGGCTTAAGTTAAGTTTAGAGAGCTTGGTGAGAAGCAGGTTGTGGGAAATGGTGTTGAATGCCTTAGAAAGGTCAAGGAAAAGAGTGGATACAATGTGACCAGAGTCACGGGCTTTGTTGATTATTTTGAGGAAGGAGAGTAGGGCTGTGGAGGTACTGTGACCTGGTCTAAAGCCATGTTGTGTTGGGGTACGAAGCTGGTTGTTGATCAGGTAGGGTAAGAGTTGTTGATGGACTCACTTTTCAAGTAGTTTGGAGATAGGGGATAGAATGGTAATAGGGTGAAAGTTTGGGATGTCATTGTTCTTGCCACCTTTATGGAGAGGGATGATAAAGGCTTTCTTCCAAAGTTGGGGCACATGGAATTCTAGGATAGACTAATTTATTAGTATGGTGATAGGCAGGGCGATGACATTGGCAGCAATTTTTAAGAAGTAGGAGGGGATTTCATCAGGGGCCTTGGAGCCAGGTTTTAGTTTTTGTAAGAGTTTTTATGGTAGATGTGGAGATGGGATTAATGGTAAAAGGAGGGGGCTGGGGGCATGGTTTACTGGGTGGGGATGGGTTGTTGGTGAAGTGAGTAGGGTGGTGAGGAATTATATAGTTATTGGTGAAGGATTGTGTTAGTTTGTTGATAGAGTCAGTAAAGAAGGAGGGGGCTGGGGGCATGGTTTACTGGGTGGGGATGGGTTGTTGGTGAAGGGAGTAGGGTGGGGAGGAATTATAGATTTATTGGTGAAGGATTGTGTTAGTTTGTTGATAGAGTCAATAAAGAAGGAGGTAAATTGGGTTGCTAAGTCATAGCCAGTTGCATCTGGGTTTGGGCAGGGGTTTTCTGAGATTCCGGGGTGTAGGAGAGAAGAAGTACCTTTCCAAAATAGTTTGGGATTAGTATTGTGGTTGGCATGGAGGGTAGAGAAGTAAGTTTTGCGATTGGAGGTAATACGTTTTTTGACTTTATTACGTAATGTTTTGTATTCAGTAAGGGTATTGGAGGTTCTTTGTTTTTGGTATCGAGCCCATGCTTTATCTCGAAGTCTCATGGTAGCTAAAGTGTGTTTAGTTAACCAGGGAACAGGGTTTCTTTTTATGTGTTTAGTCTTTAGGGGAGCAAGGGAGTTGAGCAGGTCTAAGAAAGAGGAGTTAAAATAGGAAAGAGCATCATCTAGGGGTATGATTTTTAATGGTGTCCAGTTAGTGTTTTTAAGTGTATTTATGAAAGTTTCAGGGTTAAAGTGTTTTAATCATCTAGAGGATATGTAATTGTGGGTTTGTTGTGTAGAAGAAGGGAGGCGATGGGCGAAAGTGGGGAAATGGTCAGCTAATGGGGCTGGGAGAGTGCCACTATCTGAGATATAATGAAGGTGTGACACAAGAATCCAGTCTATTATACTTCCAGGAGAAGGGGTCTTTGAGGGTCTGGTAATGGTATTGATTAGTTGTGTTAAGTTATACAAGTTGATATTAAGTAAGTTATTGGGTGATTGAATTGTGGCCCAGTTTATGTTACTATCACCTAGGATTATTGTTTCATGAGTGATGTTAGAGGATACCCATGAGAGTATATTTTCAAGGCATGAGACAATATCACCAGGGGGGATGTAGAAGGAGAGGATGAATATGAGTTTCTGCTTATTTAGATGAAGTAGGGCTGGTATCATTTCTGCCTTACTGAATGTGGGGAAAGGTTTGGTATAAGGGGTTACTAACAGGGATGCAGAGTAAAGGAGTTCTACCCCACCTCCTATCTTTTGTACTCTGTCATTTCTTAGGATTTGGTAGTTAGGTGGTATTAGTTCAGAGTCTTTTATGTGGGGTTTGAGCCAGGTTTAAGAGATGGAAAGCATGTCTTGTTTATTGTATTGACGCCAGGCATGAAGGTTTGGGATTTTATTACAAAGGCTTTGAGTGTTTAGTGCTGAAAAGCAAAGGGTTTTGCTTGTAGTATGGGAGGGATGGGTTTGTTTTCTGGGAATTTGTGTGGTGGAGGGACTAGGGTTTGGGTGAATATCACCAGAGAGAAGACTAGACATAATGTGATTGAGGAGATATTTGGAAACTTTGGGGTGTAGTAGAGTGTTGGAGAGTTCTGTGGATTTAAAAATGGTAAAGTTGGATTTGGTGTTTCCATAGTTAGATAGGAGTAGATAGGGGAATAGCAAAGCAGTATGATGGGGGTAGAGGTTGGGAAATATAAAGATGGAGGAATATGAGTCTGTAATAGAGAAAAATGTGGTAGTGTGAAATGGGGGAAAGTGGTTTCCTAATGTAGGTTGGGTGAGACAGAATAAGACAGCGATGGTTGTTAAAAGTGTTATTTGGGTGAGTAGTGGTAGGGGACTGGGCATCATGGTATGAGTTTGTAGCAGTTATAGTAGGTGAAGATGAGATGCTGTACTTGGGTTGTAGTTAGATGAGGTGGTTTAGTAAGGATTGTTTAGTTAGTTTACAGAGTAGTTAGATTTAGTTGAGTGGATTATGAATTGTAGGTTATTGCTAGGTTATATGATGGGAGGGGTAAGTGTAGGGGGAATGATGGGTAGTCTGAATTGGGTAGTTGGAGTTGAGGGAGTGGCTAGTGAAGTATAAATCTAGAGGTGCTGGGGGTGGGAAATGGGGTAGGGTAGGGGAGTGGAGTGAGCCCGTAGGGTGAACGGAGCATGTAGAGACAAAAAGGTAAAGGTAATAGAAGAAAGACAATCAGTGAAGTGGAAGGTAACCTCTGGTATGTGAGGGAGTAATGGGCTAGATGAGAGTGGTTAGGTGAAGGATTAGAGTAGTTCAGGGAGAATAAGACTTGGATATAGTGGAAATAAGGACCTGGGATTAGCTGAGAAGTGCTCTATAAAGTCTACTTGGGAAAGGAGAGATACAAATAGTGTCAATAAAGGGGGGTTGCTGCCATATAGTGACCAGTTAGTGTAATTACAACAGTGGTCGCCACGATGTGAGCCCTTGGAAGTGAAGGTAGGGAAAAGAAAGGTATCTGAATTAGATAGGGGCAAAGTTTTAGAGGCAGGGGTAAGGACAAGGCTGGGGAATGTAAAAGTAAGAGGGATATGGCTGCTGGCTGTCCTAGCAGGGAGCATGCTCCCTTACTAGTAATTAAACAACAGTGTATAAGTTCAGAAGGTGGCTTCAGTTACACATACTTTCTTGCCTGCTTTAAGCCACAGAACAGAGAGTAAGGTTGTTTATTTTCTTGTGCTGGGGGAAAGGTAGCAGAGTAGGATCAGTTAACGATCCTTTGGTTAAGTGTTTGGTGTCCACAAGGGCACACTCACTGAGGAAGGATTTATTTTATTTTCTTGCCTGCTTGAAGCTGCAGAACAGGGAGTAAGGTTGGTTCTTTTCTTGTGCTGGGGGAAAGGTAGCAGCGTAAGAGCAGTTAGTGATCCTTTGGTTAAGTTTTTTGTGTCCACAAGGGCACAATCACTGAGGAAGGATTTATTTTATTAAAGACACTTGAGCCAGGGACATGCAGCAGCCAAGAGCAGGACTGGGGATTTAAAGATCACTATTAGATCCTTGGCAAGATATAATCCATATAGCTAAGGCTACTGCAGCAGTGATCAATATGAAGAACATCTGGTCGCTGTCTAAAGAGGTTGAGTTGGTAACATAACATTCTTATCAGTGAAGTCCCTTTGCTTATTTCTGTACTTTATCTAGCTTTTGGCAAATCTCTAACAGCTATCAGACTTAAATTCCTGTAGTGCATGCTGATGAGCTTATTGGACATTTTAAGGATTATAAAATCTAAAATCCCATCACTGAAATATACAATAAAGTCTTGTAAACTCTAAATACACCTGCTAGTACTAGCTCCTTAAAATAAATACATTAAAAAGAGGGGATTCAATTAACAGTATTTAGAACAGATACTCTATATTAATGCTCAAAGAAAACCATCAGAATCATTCTTAAATGGTTTCAACTCCAAATAATGTTACAGGATTGCTGACCCTAACTGATTCTGCTCCATACTGAAATGCACATATTTCATTTCATTTAATTATAAACAAGAAATATGGTTTGGTATGAACTTTACATTATGCAGTATACAGTATGCATGACTTACACTGGAATGCCTTCTAATATTTGTTTTCTGCAAGACATTGGTAGAAAATATGACATGGGGGAAACAATGGTGTTGATAAATGTGTGTTCAGTCATAAATTCTGGAAATCAATTTAATAAATGTTAATCCAATTGTACATTTTTTTAAAAAATATCAATGACATAATCATTGCAGACTGTGTGTTTACAATGTTTTGCACTCTATTTCCATGTGCATATTTGGTATGTGATTCAGAATTTCTTTTTAAAGTGCTTGATTTTTTTTTTAATTCCCTTATTATTTTATAAAGTCAATAACATCAAATAACAACAAACAAACAGGACCAAGCTACATAAAAAAAACTATGTATACTTATACATTGCCCAATAAGAAAATATATAAAAAAAAAAAAGGAAGGGAAGGAAAAAATGAACAAGGGGTGTTACAGTAGTCATGAAGTCATTTCAAAATATGTTCAAATAACATTCTCCAGTATTCTTTAAGATATGGTTTCTGGTTAATGTTGTGAAGCAAGTATCTATGTGCTTTAAGGTGTTTAATAGCCAGAGTCTTAAACCCTTCCCATGATAATGTGTGCCTATTTTTCCAGTTCAAAGAAATATAATATTTAACTAACATAAATAGGGACATCAGAGCTCTATATTTCACTTCTGATATGCCTGGTGGGGGGATGTGCAGAAGAGTGAATTTCCATGAAAGAGTTGATTTTTTTGTATCCAATTTTTTCCAGTAGGACTCGCAGGGCACACCATAGCTTATATGAGCATTTGCAGCTCCAAAATATATGTAAAATATCATCTGTTTGATTTTAACAGATTTGACATTGTGGGGAATAATTAGGGTATATTTTGTTGATTATGTCCGGGGTAAGGTAAGCATTGTTCATTATCATGAGCTGGGTGTATTTAAGCTTCTTTAGGGGTATGTGTTTAGCGCTAATTCTTATGGCCTTTGAGATCTTTTTATGAGTAATAGAAGGATCGAGCTTTAGCCAATAATTGTAGAAAATGGGCTCATTATGTGTTCTGGAAGCCATGATAGCTTTATAGGTATTTGAGACCATTTTTTAAGGAGAGAAAGTTTCCACAGTGCCTTGCAAGCTGAGATATCTTTATCAGTTACCAAGGGGTGGTCTAGGTACATATGGACTAACTCCCTGATTTGTCTTAATATAATTGTGTATTTTTTTGGTAAGTTCATGTTAATTCTCATATCAGAAACGGACTGATGTTTGAAGGGGAAGAGGCCAGAGATGTTAGTATTCCTGATAAGTGGGTATCGGTCGAGGTTTAACATATGACTGCTCATCTTTAGATTAGGGTTGAGATGTAATGGTTGTAGGGTATTAAAGGCATGGGTCAGGTTTAAGGAACTAAAAAGGTTTTGTAGAGACTTTATATTAAATTTAATACCTTTATGTAACTTAAACTTGCCTAAGTTGTCTTTATTTAAGAAAGGGAGAGCAGAGGGATTGAGGTTTAGATATTTGACATAGTTGTTGTATAGTATGACCCAGGCTGGGGACCCCATAGTACATTCCTTATTGTAGGAAGCAATGTTTATGATTCTACTCCCATTAATTATTTCATAATATGTTTTAAAATCTGGCAACCCAAGGCCTCCTTGTTCCTTAGGGAAAGTAAGTTTCATGTAACTAATCCTAACAGATTTGGGAGACCATAAAAATTTTGAAATGAATGAGAGTATATTTTTAAAGAATTTGCTGTGTAATATACTGGTTGTTGCATTAAAATATATAGAAATCTAGGGAGTATATTAATTTTTATGATTGCTGTTCTGGCTAGGAATGGTAGTTTAAGTTTGGCCCATCTGCTTAGGTCATTTTGAACACTCACCCAACATTTAGCCATATTGTCCTGGTATAGAGCTGAGTGCTCCTGAGAAAAGGAGATTCCTAGGTAGTGAAGGTATTTTTTAGTGTTTATACCTGTATTAGAGAATATGTTTGGGAATGGGGAATAAATATTTATCGGAAAAATTAGTGATTTGTCTTTATTAAGTTTGTAGTTTGCTAGTTTGGAAAAGGTATTTTTGGAGGATATAATTTTCTCAAGGTTGGAACTGGGTAATGTAAAGTAAATGTTTAAATCATCTGCGTATGCTGATAGGAAAAGTTTAGTGTTAAATAGAACAGGAGTGTGATGGTAGGTTATCTGCTTAATTAATAAGAATAAGGGTTCAATGTATAGGTTGAATAATAGTGGGGAGAGGGGACATCCTTGCCTAGCATCATTGTGAATATCAATTCTATTAGATACCTGGTTATTTATTTGTATTATAGTATATGCATTAGAGTAGAGAGTTTTAATCTTGTTAATAAATAAGGTTGGTATATTGAAGCATGGGAGAGTATCAAATAGAAAAGCTATACCAATTCGGTCAAAGGCTTTGGATGCATCAATAACTAGAGAGTATAAAGGGCTTTTGGTCAGAGAAGAGAGAGAGATCATAGCTTGTAATGTAAGGGTGTGATCTATTGTTTGTCTACGCAAAAGGAAACCGGATTGTTCAAGTGAGACAATAGTAGAAATGACTGCATTGAGTCTATTGGCCAGAATTGTGGCCAAGATCTTCATATCTATATTAACAATGGAAATGGGTCTATACTCCCAGGGGTCTTTCGAATCAGCATTATGTTTTGGGATAAGGATAGTTCTAGATGCATTAAGATGAATGTATTTATATCCAACAGTGAGAATATGATTAAACAGAAGAAGCAGAGCCTTGGAAATTTTGGGTGTAAAAGATTTATAAAATACGGCCGTGAATCCATCTGGTCCAGGTGATTTATTAGATTTCAAATTATTATTTGCCAATATAATTTCTTGTTGGGTAATTTCCAGTTCAAGGGAGTCTTTTTGAATCTTAGTTAGCCTGGGAAAGGATAGGTTGTTTAAAAAGCTTTGCAGTTCTGTTTTATCAATAGGAGTTTCAGGAGGGCTATAAAATTGAGAGTATAAGGACTCGAATAATGTAAGAATGTCGTGAGTATTCTGATACCCTTTCCCCTGATAGAATATTTCTGACATAAAGGGAGAAGTTCTATTTTGGTTTACCACTCTAGCTAAAAATTTAGAGGGGAATTGAGCCAGTTCTGAGTAGTTTGCTAAGGATTTTATCTCATGAAAGGTAAGATTCTCAGCTTGCAAGGATAGAAGTTCCTTTTGCAGTTGAATCATTTCATTCTCAGACTCAGGTGTGTAATGTAGTTGAATTTCGGTTTCTAGCTTACCTAGTTTATTAGTTATATCTGTTTCATTTTTGTTGTATAGTTTTTTGTAGTAAGAGGCTTTGTTAATAAGAAAACCTCTAATCATTGCCTTGGTTGCAGCCCAGGAACAGTCTAAGGAGGTTGGTGAGGAATTACAGGATTGGAGAAATTGATCAAGATAGGACTCCACATGAGAGAGTATTTCTTCCTTCTTTAGAAGGTTAGGGTTTAGATGCCACCAAATAGCTTTGTTATTTAATGATCTTGTAGAAGGCCGGTGAATAGAAAGGGAAATCCTGGAGTGGTTGGAGAGGCCTCTAGGATCAGTGACAAAAGAGATATCAAAATTATTAAATATTGAGGAGATTAGAAAGAAGTCCAGCCTGGACCAGCATTTACCACAGTTAGAGAAGAAGGTGAATTTGTTATTTTTTTGGGCGCTGTTAAGGAAGATATAAGGGTCAAATAAGTTATAGTCTTCTTTCAGTTCAGATATGGTTAAGGTTGCAGATTTATTATAGTTAGCCTTAATATTCGTCCTGTCATTTTTTGGATCCTGTATGGAGTTCCAGTCACCCTTGACAATATAATAATGATTAAGAAATAGAGACATTAATTTGTAAATCTGCATAATAAAATTTTGTAGCCCTGAACAAGGGGAATAGATATTAATAATTAAAATAAGTTTATCTAGGTATAGGTATTTTGTAGTAAAGTAGCACCACCTACCTTCGTTGTCTGTGTCAAAACTAATTATGTCATGTAAGAATTTATTTTTAATTATTATGGCGACACCTGCGCTATTGGATTTAGTTCCGGATGCTATAATCATTTTAACCCATGGTCTCCCCTTGTCATGGTCCCATTGATGATTAAATAGATGTGTTTCCTGAACAAAAATAATATTAGAAGGAGATTTAAGCCCCAAGTGCATAAAAAGTTTTCTTTTATTAGATGCTTGTAACCCCTTAATGTTCCAAGACTCTATATCCAGCATTTGTGCACAAAAATATGAAAAATAAATAAAATGAGAGATATGGAGAATGTACAGCTACTTAAGAATATCAATGATTTAAATAAGGGTGTTTGGGCAAGTATAAGAAGCCCTTCCTGCATTAATCCCGTGCCTAACCACCACCCCATGACCTGGAAGGGGCTGGGATATTAAGAGTTACTGTGACATAGTACAGTCTCTTAAAGAGACTCTGTGGTCTCACCCAAAGGGTGAGAGTAATATATCCCATAGTGATCCTACTATAACAACAGAATCTAAAATGCATAATGATCCCAAACAGGTTAAGAAACCAAACTCAAAGCTCAGCTACCAAGTGTTAGATTAAGGGCTATTTATTTGTGTATCTGAGAGTTAGCTGTATCTATCCTCGTAGTTTAATATTATAAGTTAGAAATTAGATTAGTATTACACTATTAGTATAAACCTTTTCTTATACAGTTACCCTCAAAGCCCTGGGAAGAGAAGAAAAAAAAAAAAAAGGAAAAAACAAATTTAGTAGTATTGATGTCCAAGTTTAGTCAGGGATAGTATTCAGGTGCATTCTTATGAATCAGTGTAGTGGAATTATATTCTGCGGAAAAAGAAGTGTATAGAATTATAACAGAGAAACTAAGCTTAAAATGACATTTCGAGGACTCTAGAAAAATTATACAAAGCCCTATTCGGAAGATAAAAGCAACTCAGGACTACTTATGTTGAAGTCGTTCCTATAGGAGAGAAAATCCATCCATGAGTCCTGGTCTACAATTCTTGAGTATAAAGTATATCTCCATTATACAGAATCAGAAAAAACTGTACTTTACTCCTGTCCTGCTAAATAGTGTCCCCCTGAACTTCAAAACAATTAGTTTAGCTAATATACCTGGCATCAAGCAATATGAAACAAGAAAGCATCTTGTTTAGTTTGCTAAACCAATATAAATATCATTTCCATATTATGGATAAGCATAAACGAAAACCCACCACCTGTTTTCTGAGAAAAGGAAAAAAGTTCCTACAGTTTACAATCCTAGAGTACAAACTAAACTTGTGCCAACAGTTCTATATTTGAAGCACAAAAATAGGTGTCTTAAAAGTCCCGGACCCAGATCCAATAAAAAAAAAGGATAGATACATACAGGCATTTATAATGAGTTGAAATAAGAGCATTTATCACAGGTACCTGTAACTCAAAAGATCAGCCAGGCTTTAAACACATCCGATGAGTCAATATGCTTAGAAACATATGAAATATGTGAACATCTGACTTGGGCTACAGAATACTCTATATAGAAGAAATTATGGCTGTATTTACACACAATATAACCTACATGCTCCGTATTAAGATCACAGCTGAGAGAGCTGCTTTATTATATTAAAAAAAACAAAATTGCCTAAAGTCGAGGTTTATTTGCAATATTAATATACGGAGAAATAAGGAAGTCTCACACCGGTAATAACCGATGCTTGTAGTGACACAGCCTGCAGCTTTAAGAGCCCTTGGGATTGATGGGAAAGCAGAGGTCAAGTGTAAACAGGCTGTAGGACAACATGGCAGAAAATGAAAGTTTTAATGTGTAGTCCACCAGGCGCTACGATGTTAGAGGGTTTGTATAACAGACAAACAAGGTCAAGGCAAGACTCTGTTACAGCACTGCAGAAGAATGAGATAGAAACAAGGCAAATCCAACATGCTTCATTCACCTGAGAGGACGTCACCCCAGATTTAAGGTAAGTTAGTGTTTTTGCTGTATAGCTTCTGGGCATTCATTGAAGACTTGAAGAAATACCGAAGCAGCTTCCTTGCAGTTTACCGCTGATAGTTTGGACCCTTGATGATGAAATATCAAGGTGTTTGCATATTTCATCTGGAATTTTATTTGTTTTTTAATTAGGTAAGCACAGAAGGGTGCGAGCTTTTGTCTTTCCATCTTTATTAATGTAGGGAGATCCGATGATAGATATATTTTGAATCCATTCCATTGCATGTATTTTCTATTCCAGGCAGCAAGCAAGAGTTTGTTTACATTTTGAAAGTTAAGTATTTTCGCATGTACAATTCTCGGGTTTGTTTTGTCATGTGATGGTCTTATGGCTCTATGAGCACGTTCAATTATCTGGTCAGACAAGGGTGCATTATCTAGGAATAAAGCAAATATTTTCGATATGGTTTTAAGTAAGGTGGTTTGATCAATGTGTTCCGGAATGCCTCTTAAAATAATGTTATTGCATCTGGATCTTGCTTCAAGATCCAGGAGTTTCTGTTGCATGTCAAGGATGGTAGTGGCATTCGTTTTTTGTTCTTTTTGTAGCTGATCAATTTTGACCTCATTGTCAAAAATCTTTGCTTCAGTTTTGTCAATTCTTGTGAGTATTCTGTCTAAAGAGTCTCCAAAGGGTTTTAATTGCACAGAGAAGCTTTGTATTGCTGTTTGGATAGGCTGTAATGCCATTTTTAAGTCTTCCATGCTGGTAGGGTCAGATTTCACTTTGGAAGGTGGTTTTGTAGTTTCCTGTTGTTTTGCAGTCCTTGTCCTTTTGGGTATTATTTCTTTCTCCGGAGATGATATTGAGGAGTATTTTGCTTTTGAATTTTGAGCTCCATAGATTCAGATTCCTGTGACATAGCGGATTCTCTTTTTTTTTCTCTTTATTTTTAGGAAAGTGTAGGCCAGAGAGCCCCAGATCTCATGGACATCAGACAGGCCTAAGGTAAGAAATAATCAGTAGCAATCCACCAAGTATTAACTTCAGATTTCCAGTTCAGGAGTCAATATTCAGCTTCAATTAAGTTCCTCAGATCCAAGGAAATGTTATTGCTTGTAGAATTTACTTTTCTCCCATAAAATAAGGTTGCTGTTTTACTGAATGTAGCTGAGCTAAGATCTAACACTGCTTATAGGACGGCAGCCATCTTGAATACAAAAGTGCTTGATTTTTAATGTTAGGCTGTTTCTGCACTGCAGGTGTAGAATTATTTTGTAGTTCTAAAAGTAAATTACGTTGCTTACAAAGTAAAATAAAAACAACGCAGAATGAACGACTCCTCAAAAACAACGTAATGATTATGAAAAATGCAGACAGTTAGAAGAGTCGAACACAGCATGAAATGATAATCTCTCCAAAACGATAGTCTCTCCAAAACTTCACAAGCGACAGTTGTACAAATAAATTGGTTTATTAAAAAAGAGTAAGCGCTTTCACCTGAATAAGGCTTCTTCAGACTCAGACAACAAAATACAATTGGAGTCACATTTAAATAGCCCAAAGGGCGGGAAACTTATACATTCATGAAACAATTTAAAGCACCAGCAGATGTTATAAAAATATATAAATAGAAACATATTTTAAACTTTGTTTTATGTTAAAATATATATAAAATATGAGACATAACATTCATTAAGTGCCTAAAATAAACTAATATTCTCTCCTGGTCAAAATATTATTCCAGAATCCCTTGTATATCTAATATTAAGGTCCTCAAATGTAAACATATATTGTGTACAATATACAAATTCATTGCTAGGTTCTAAGTTTTCTCATTTTGAGGTAAGGTTTAACTGAACACATAGTGTTCAATCCTGGTCTCATATCAGAGCGTAATTTAATTATCCAATTATTTTCTCTGCTTTCCGTATAGCTTTTAACATCCCCTCCTCTTATATCCAAATGTACATGTTCAATTATTTTAAACTTAAATGTATGTATATTGCCAAATTCCATGACATGTCTAGCCAGAGCATTCGTCTTGTGAGCCATCCTAATGCTGTATAAGTGCTCTCTTATACGATTTTTAAAATACCTGTTTGTTTTACCAACATAGAATGACTCACATGCCTGGCAGGTAGCCAGATAGACCACGTTCATGGTATTACAGTCACCTTGTACCTTAAATCTATGTGTATATTTGGTTACTGGATGTATAAAGGTATTATCCAAATCAATATACATACAGAAATTGCATGTCTCACACCTTCTCATACCTCCTAACGAATGATTTGGTACAGATGGACAGTGTGTTCTATCACACAAAATATTCTTCAGGTTTTTCTTATTTCTATACCTAAAACGTGGTTGTTCACCTATAATCCCTTTTATTTGCGTGTCCACCATCAAAATATCCCAATGTGATCATACAACATCTTTTATGGTTCCTACATCTTGGGTGTATAATATGGAAAATGCTGTTCCATCAGTATTATATTTCATCCTTTGGACATTTGAGACATCTCTATCCGAGAAATACGGATGAGCTAAATTTTCTCTCAGATATGGGATCTCAGCTGTACCTTTTATAATATCACTATCTTTATAACCTCTTTCTAATAACCTCCCCCTGAGATCCATTAAATCACTACCATAATTATTGTCACTTGAATTGTATCTCGAGACCCTCATGGCCTGTCCTTTTATTATATTATTAAAAACATATTGAGGGTGCATACTAGTACGATGCAACAATGTATTTTTGTGACATGATTTCCTAAACAATCCAGTATTAATGATGCCACCTGGTAGTTTCTCAACATAAATGTCCAAAAAAGGGATCTTATTAGGGGAACATTCATGGCTAAACTTAATATAAGTAGTAGCAGCATTAATGGACCCAATAAATGTTTGTAATTCCACTTCTGTCCCTTTCCACAACAAAACAAATCATCCACGAACCGTTTGTAAAATAAAACATGATCTTGAAACACAGGTAAACAAAACATATAATCATGTTCCCACTGGGCCATGAACAAGTTGGCGTAGCTATTGGCACAAGAAGTGCCC
Organism: Protopterus annectens; assembly: GCF_019279795.1. Classification (NCBI taxonomy): domain Eukaryota; kingdom Metazoa; phylum Chordata; order Ceratodontiformes; family Protopteridae; genus Protopterus; species Protopterus annectens. The sequence goes on from NC_056739.1 coordinate 933,623,325, forward strand.
ATAGCTACGCCATCTTTCTGTAGGAAGCATTTCCCCTTGAAACAAAACAAGTTGTTGTGTAAAACTAATTTTAACAAAGACAATAATAAATCAATCTTAATATCAGTGAAACCAGATTCCCTTGTTAGATAACGATGTACCATATCTATGCCTATCCCATTAGGGATGACTGTAAACAGAGAATGTACATCCATAGTGACAAAGATGATATCGTCTATGTCTACTGTGGTCTTGAGATATTCATACAATTCTATTAAGAATTGTTTAGTATCTTTTAATGTAAATTCATTATTATCTACAACTGATCTCAAATTCTTCTCAATATAAATGGACAGGGGCTCAGTAATCCACACGCTACCAGATACAATAGGCCTGAGGGGAGGATTCATGAGGTCCTTATGTATTTTGGTATGCCATTAATCACAGGGAGTTTAGGGGTGGATACATCTAAATATAAAAATAGGTCATGATCTATAATGTTACTATTCAAGAGACCTACTAAAAACTGGTGTACATCATGTTCATAAAATTTAACAACATCTATATCAATGGATTCATAGAATCGCGTATCACTTAGCATGGAAAACATTTTGTTGACATAGTCTTCAGTATCCATTACTACTAGGCCACCACCCTTGTCGGCTGGTCTAATACAAATCGATGGATCGTTACTTAATTCATGCAAAGCTTCATTCTCTGCCATAGTTAAATTATACTTAACATAGCCTTTCTTACTGTTATTGTCTCTCATCTTGTATAAGTCGTCTTCCACCAATTTGCTAAAGGCCATCAGTAACGGATGCATGGGTGGAGTAAAAGTGCTCGGACGCCTAAAATTATTGACCAAGGGACCACTATTACTATCATTAAAAGTTAGGCGTAAAGAAATATTTCTCACAAAAAGTTTAAAATCACGAATAGTTTCTTCAAACATACTTCTAGAAGTTGGAATAAAAGATAAGCCCTTCGACAGGACCGATAAATCATTTGCATGAAGTGTTTTAGAAGACAAATTATGTATGGTGACCTTAAATCTATGTGTATATTTGGTTACTGGATGTATAAAGGTATTATCCAAATCAATATACATATAGAAATTGCATGTCTCACACCTTCTCATACCTCCTAACGAATGATTTGGTACAGATGGACAGTGTGTTCTATCACACAAAATATTCTTCAGGTTTTTCTTATTTCTATACCTAAAACGTGGTTGTTCACCTATAATCCCTTTTATTTGCGTGTCCACCATCAAAATATCCCAATGTGATCGTACAACATCTTTTATGGTTCCTACATCTTGGGTGTATAATATGGAAAATGCTGTTCCATCAGTATTATATTTCATTCTTTGGACATTTGAGACATCTCTATCCGAGAAATACGGATGAGCTAAATTTTCTCTCAGATATGGGATCTCAGCTGTACCTTTTATAATATCACTATCTTTATAACCTCTTTCTAATAACCTCCCCCTGAGATCCATTAAATCACTACCATAATTTTGTCACTTGAATTGTATCTCGAGACCCTCATGGCCTGTCCTTTTATTATATTATTAAAAACATATTGAGGGTGCATACTAGTACGATGCAACAATGTATTTTTGTGACATGATTTCCTAAACAATCCAGTATTAATGATGCCACCTGGTAGTTTCTCATATACGATGCTTAGTGAAAATTTTGGTGGTTCATTGTTAGAAGAGAATCTGAACATTGTTTTGGACAATGTCTCTCAATATGAGAGAAAGCTTCTTTCACAGAAGCAAAACAAACTCAAACGGGACATTACAGATTTCCAACTGGGTAATATTTTTACTTGGCACAGATTGAATGGGGCTGATACTGCCCCTATCAATAAAGTTGGCAGTGGACGAAATAATACTGTCGTTGACAATAATAATGATATCACTAACATGTCCGATTCTGGTGTCAATCACACGACTCAGTCTAGAGGACAAGAGCCACCCGTAAACAACGCTGGTTGCAGTAAATTGAACACCAATCAATCAGACACTATTGACAAGGAGGTGCAAAGAGTATGTCAGCCTCGTTCCAACAGTTCTACTGTTGAGTGCACTTCCGATGTCATTATTGTGTCCCATAATCCAAACAAGTCACCAGTCTCTGAACCTTCAGTACGTAGTAAAACCAAGCCTTTTGCTAGGCAGAGTGACATGATATCTAATACATCTACAGCTACGGCTCCACTTAATGAGAGTTCAGCATTTGGGTTTAATTTAACCCACCCTTTTCCCATCAAGGATTACAAAGGGGAAGGAAGGGGACGGTCACTAAGCAGGGGCAGGCAAAAGAGGAAGCAGTCGTTCGACAGCTTACCGAACAGAAATATCAAGAGGATGTGGGAAGACAAGGGGAGAGGCAAGTTGTCACCACAGACTTAGTACATAACTTGTCTTCTAAAACACTTCATGCAAATGAATTATCGGTCCTGTCGAAGGGCTTATCTTTTATTCCAACTTCTAGAAGTAAGTTTGAAGAAACCATTCGTGACTTTAAACTGTTTGTGAGAAATATTTCTCTACGCCTAACTTTTAATGATAGTAATAGTGGTCCTCTGGTCAATAATTTTAGGCGTTTGAGCACCTTTACCCCACCCATGCACCCGTTACTGATGGCCTTCAGCAAATTGGTGGAAGACGACTTATACAAGATGAGAGACAATAATAGTAAGAAAGGTTATGTTAAGTATAATTTAACCAAGGCAGAGAATGAAGCTTTGCATGAATTAAGTAACGATCCATCGATATGTATTAGACCAGCCGATAAGGGTGGTGGTCTAGTAGTAATGGATACTGAAGACTATGTCAATAAAATGTTTTCCATGCTAAGTGATACGCGATTCTATGAATCCATTGATATAGATGTTGTTAAATTTTATGAACATAATGTACACCAGTTTTTAGTAGGTCTCTTGAATAGTAACATCATAGACCATGACCTATTTTTATATTTAGATGTACCCACCCCTAAGCTCCCTGTGATTAATGGCATACCAAAAATACATAAGGACCTCATGAATCCTCCCCTCAGGCCTATTGTATCTGGTAGCGGGTGGATTACTGAGCCCCTGTCCATTTATATTGAGAAGAATTTGAGATCAGTTGTAGATAATAATGAATTTACATTAAAAGATACTAAACAATTCTTAATAGAATTGTATGAATATCTCAAGACCACAGTAGACATAGACGATATCATCTTTGTCACTATGGATGTACATTCTCTGTTTACAGTCATCCCTAATGGGATAGGCATAGATATGGTACATCGTTATCTAACAAGGGAATCTGGTTTCACTGATATTAAGATTGATTTATTATTGTCTTTGTTAAAATTAGTTTTACACAACAACTTGTTTTGTTTCAAGGGGAAATGCTTCCTACAGAAAGATGGCGTAGCTATGGGCACTTCTTGTGCCAATAGCTACGCCAACTTGTTCATGGCCCAGTGGGAACATGATTATATGTTTTGTTTACCTGTGTTTCAAGATCATGTTTTATTTTACAAACGGTTCGTGGATGATTTGTTTTTGTTGTGGAAAGGGACAGAAGTGGAATTACAAACATTTATTGGGTCCATTAATGCTGCTACTACTTATATTAAGTTTAGCCATGAATGTTCTCCTAATAAGATCCCTTTTTTGGACATTTATGTTGAGAAACTACCAGGTGGCATCATTAATACTGGATTGTTTAGGAAATCATGTCACAAAAATACATTGTTGCATCGTACTAGTATGCACCCTCAATATGTTTTTAATAATATAATAAAAGGACAGGCCATGAGGGTCTCGAGATACAATTCAAGTGACAATAATTATGGTAGTGATTTAATGGATCTCAGGGGGAGGTTATTAGAAAGAGGTTATAAAGATAGTGATATTATAAAAGGTACAGCTGAGATCCCATATCTGAGAGAAAATTTAGCTCATCCGTATTTCTCGGATAGAGATGTCTCAAATGTCCAAAGGATGAAATATAATACTGATGGAACAGCATTTTCCATATTATACACCCAAGATGTAGGAACCATAAAAGATGTTGTACGATCACATTGGGATATTTTGATGGTGGACACGCAAATAAAAGGGATTATAGGTGAACAGCCACGTTTTAGGTATAGAAATAAGAAAAACCTGAAGAATATTTTGTGTGATAGAACACACTGTCCATCTGTACCAAATCATTCGTTAGGAGGTATGAGAAGGTGTGAGACATGCAATTTCTGTATGTATATTGATTTGGATAATACCTTTATACATCCAGTAACCAAGTATACACATAGATTTAAGGTACAAGGTGACTGTAATACCATGAACGTGGTCTATCTGGCTACCTGCCAGGCATGTGAGTCATTCTATGTTGGTAAAACAAACAGGTATTTTAAAAATCGTATAAGAGAGCACTTATACAGCATTAGGATGGCTCACAAGACGAATGCTCTGGCTAGACATGTCATGGAATTTGGCAATATACATACATTCAAGTTTAAAATAATTGAACATGTACATTTGGATATAAGAGGAGGGGATGCTAAAAGCTATACGGAAAGCAGAGAAAATAATTGGATAATTAAATTACGCTCTGATATGAGACCAGGATTGAACACTATGTGTTCAGTTAAACCTTACCTTAAAATGAGAAAACTTAGAACCTAGTAATGAATTTGTATATTGTACACAACACAAGTTTACATTTGAGGACCTTAATATTAAATATACAAGGCATTTTGGAATAATATATTGACCAGGACAGAATATTAGTTTATTTTAGGTACTAAATAAATGTTATGTCTTATATTCTATATGTATTTTAACATAAAACAAAGTTTTAAATATGTTTCTATTTATATATTTTTATAACATCTGCTGGTGCTTTAAATTGTTTCATGAATGTATAAGTTTCCCGCCCTTTGGGCTATTTAAATGTGACTCCAATTGTATTTTGTTGTCTGAGTCTGAAGAAGCCTTATTCAGGTGAAAGCGCTTACTCTTTTTTAATAAACCAATTTATTTGTACAACTGTCGCCAGAAGTTTTGGAGAGACTATCGTTTTGGAGAGATTATCATTTCATGCTGTGTTCGACTCTTCTAACTGTCTGCATTTTTCATACGTTGCTTACAAAATTAATTTTGATCATTTATTTTATAAAAAACAAAGTGGGTATTAACAAACGAACAAATATATTAACAAATTATAAGTCACTTTGATTATGTTTAGAGCTTTACTCTGAAAGCATTTTTTCATGTTATGATCATTTATGCACATACAGTGTTGGTCCAGCTGTTGTGACTTCTAATGATCTGTATGACCATATAATGCATGAGTAAGCCCAGAAAAGTCTGAGGTGACATGAGGTGGACTTGTGATTAAATCATTTAAGCTATTTACCACTGTCATACAGTTTTAAAGAAGGAGCCTTCAATGGGCAGGTCCTTAAAGGGTAACAGTCCTGATCTTAATTTGTATATACACATGAAAACATCTGTCTGATGTATTGTAAATTTGTACAATATTGGACTTACTCATTTAAAAGTAGACACCTTAATCATAAATCACAACCTTAGTATTGCTAGTCAGTAGACTGGCTATTTATTTCCTTGAGATATTCTTAAAGAACATAAAAGATCCCAAAGAGATTTAAAGTGATTATTAGACTACTTGTCTCTGAAACTTGCAGGTAATTTCAGAATGCTTGGCTTTAGTATAAAGGATATTGCATATGGGCATTTCAAAGATGCAGTGTCACAATACAAATGGGCATTTGAAAGGTTCAGTGTCACAAAAAAAAAAAAAAATCACACAATATATGCATGTGTACGTGGAGGCACAATAGTCCTCATGGTGAGACTGGTCAAACATCTTCCCTTCCATCTTGGCAAAAAAAGGTTCCTCATTGTTGAGATGCTAGTGAGGGTGGAAGCAACACACTAGGGGTACCTGGGTGATGGCACCTCCTAAGCTGAAGGAAGTTTGGTCAGCAAGCACAGAAGCATAATGCATACAAAAATAATTAATCAAAATACAAAGACATGTATCTAGAGCATTTCTCCGCATCTCAGGATCAGTAATATCTGTAGAGATCCTGTGGATAGACTATTACAACTGAAACTCCTAGACAAATTATTTCTAGATAGAGGATATGCAAAAGAGGTCATAAATGATGTAAGGGGAAGCTTGGTATGTGGCCCTTTGGATATTTCGAAAGGTAAAAAGAAATGGTGTAAAGATAGAGGCATGGGGAGGTTGAATGTACCCCAGTCAGGCCGTTTGGCTGTTACCATTAGGTATACTAATGACAATAAGAATGTAATAGGGATTATAAAGAAAAAAACAGAATGTTTTAATGACAGATCAGCGTCTTTCTGATATACTAGGGAAAGTTCCTTGTTTTAGATATAAGAACAGCAAGAATTTGAAAAGGTTACTTTGTATAGAAAGATTTAGTGAAGGTTTGGCTAAGAATCCAAGGGACGTAAGTTATGGTACTTATCCATGCAATAATTGTAATTTATGTAAATACATTACTGGGGAACAAGACTTTATACACCCCAGTATGGTATACATGTTCACTCCTCGATTCCATGCTTCGTGTAACAGCACCAATTTAATATATCTGGCAACCTGTATGAAATGCACAGCTTTCTATGTCGGTATGACCTCTAGAAAACTTAAGGAGAGGATATATAACCATATCTATGACATTAGGAAATCAGTTTCTACTAATGCGTTAGCAAAACATGTTACTATCTATACTGAACATGTTTTTTCATTTAGAGTTTTCAAATTGTTGAATTAAATAGATGAGGAGGTGATAGTTTTAATTATCTAGAGTTAGTTGAATTAGGCTGGATTTTTAAACTAAGAGCCCATATTGAGCCTGGTATAAATCAGTATGTTAGTATCAGAGCAGCCCTAGCAGCTCGTAGGTAGATGGATGTTCTTATTTTATTTTATTTTTATGAATGTATATGTTTTTTTTCACATAATTTTATATGCAGTGAAATTCATATATATATATTTGCTAAGATATATATTTCATTTTGTTTTGATGCAGCTTACGAAGGTTTTTTGATGTTTTTAGGATGTTAGAGCGTTGTTAAATATGCAGTTTTTACATCTTGCCTTGATTAATTAATTGTTTAATTGATTGTGATTAACATGTTAATTGTACTATTCTGTGCCTGGAGGCTTGTGTATATATAAGCTTTTGTGAAATGTCTTTAGTCAAACCTGAAGAAGCGTGTATTTGAACACGTGAAAGCGCTCGTTTTATTAAAAGTTTTACTTTTTTGACATACGCACTGTTTTGTGGTGGTCCTGTTTCCACTGTTTTATCCTCATTTTGTTTTCTGCCTGGTTTTGCTTTGTGGAACGGACCTTTGGTGGGTAGATGTTTCTTCATTTTTCCGTTTGTGATTTTGCTTTGTGCTTGGTTACGACTACCTACACACATACTATGGAAACTCCAGAATTGGAACTTGATTACAACCCTGAAGGCAGCAGTTCTCTTCGTAGATGGAATGAAGTGCTACCATTACAAGTGAATCCGCTACTGCATATGGAACTGTTTCATTTGATTCCGTCCTCTGCTGCAAGTACTATGGACAATGTTAATGACTTTAACAACAAGGTCAGGGACCTTGAGAATGATCTATATCGGCTACAGAGACTAACTTGGCAATGAAAGCATTTGGAAGCTTGTCTTCATTTTCATATTGTCCCTAGAGGGATGCGTGTACTTTGTATGCCTACGTATGGTGATAGTCACCCTGACCTGCTAAAAAAGTGGCAACAGTTGAATTTAGATCTAAGTTATCAGTATATGAGACTCTTGATCGATTATTTTTCTCCCATTGAGACTGATTTGCTCAAAAGAGTAGAGTATCAAAACTCTGATATACAGCTTCGTTATAAGGGGGAGTTCTTTGAAAAAAGAGTGACTAATATGTATACACAGATCGTGGCATATAGTGATAAGTTACGATCAATTAAACATAAGAAGTTGCAAAGGGATTATAGAGATTTCACCATGGGTCAGGTCTTTGTTTGGCCGAGGAGTGGCCGTATGAATTACACCCCTGTTTCGGACCATGACCGTGTGATTTCACTCAATACTGATGAACAGCTGGTTAAAGACAATATCCCTTTAAGTAATGAAGTTAGTGGAGTGGAGGTTAGTAACGGCGAAACTGAGCCAATGATGATGTCATTGAGTGGGAGTGGTGTTGGTAACTACTCAGCATGGGAACACGCCACCACCAAACCAGCAAGCTCTATTGAATCAAGATACACTCAATAAAAATGGAGCTAGACCAAAGACAACTAATGGTGCTCTAGATCGTTTTTTACAGTTTCCTATGAAGTATCAAGGGGCTTCACAAACATGCTCTACCAGCCAGGGCCGACGGAAAAGGAAATTTTCAGGAGAGTTTGTCGAGGTAAGATGGAAGAACAAGAACTAAATGGCTTGGTTTTTAATTTATCAAGCCATGAATTGAGTGAGTCGGATATAGGCTTGTTAAACAGGGGACTTTCTTTTATACCATCTCAAGGAAGTGACATTACAGAGCTTTTGACTGATATACACATGTTTGGGAGATTAATTTCTCTAAAACTGCTATTTAGTAATGATGTAACAGTTGAAAACTCGTGTGATTTTGTTTTTAAACGTAGAAGTACCTTTACCCCTAATATGCCTGCCAGTGTTGAATGTTTTGTACGGGCATGTGAGAGAGATTTTTATAATTATTTTTTTTCTGACAAAACCAAGAAATGTCTTTTCTTTAATTTGAATAGACAGGAGAGATGTTCGTTAAATAGTTTTGTTCGGAATTCTAGCCTAACGATAAGACCTGCTGATAAAGGTGGGGGGGGGGGTGCTTTTAGACACACACCACTATATTATTCTTATGCTGGAGTTATTAAATGATGATGACACCTATGTCAAGATTGGGAAAGATGATGTGAATAGGATTATAAAGAGAGTATGTGATGAATTGCATGATCTCCTCATGTGCAGGCAAATACCTTATAATCTTTTTGAATATTTTCATGTAGAATATCCTGTAATTCCTTACATTAAAGGCCTTCCCAAGATACACAAAGGGGTTTACCCCCCGCCCCTACGACCTATAGTATCCGGACAAGGGTGGCTCACGGAAAGCATATCTTGTTATTTGGAGAGCAACCTAGGTCCTTTAGTTAGAAGCATACCTACCATTCTCAAAGACACACATCAGTTGCTGAATGATCTTGATGTACTAAAGACGCGATATGAATCTTTTTCTTCTTGTATATTAGTAACTTTGGATGTAAAAAAATTGTTTACTGCCATCCCTAATAATATGGTTTGCAGGCTTTAAGGGAGTTGTTACATGCTATGGAGAAGTATAATAATGATAAACAGATTTTGATATGTACCCTGATGGACATAGCTCTCAGCAATAATATTTTCATGTTTCAGGACATGCTTTATTGGCAAGCATGGGGTGTCGCTATGGGCACCCCATGCGCAAACTCCTATGCTAATTTGGTGATGTACCATTGGGAGGAGGGGTTTGTTTTTAATACAGCTTTTTTTCAGCATGTTAGGTTGTATAGACGTTTTGTAGATGACATTCTAATTATGTGGGATGCTGACATGAATTTGTTGTAGGAGTTTATTTTTTACTTAGGTACTACTACAAATTTTCTGAAGTTTACTATGGAAACCTCCGCACACGGAATACACTTTTTAGATGTAACTATTAGCAAGAATGAGAGGGGAGGATTATCTACCTCGCTTTATAGAAAGACTTGCTGGAGGAATGCCCTATTACATTTTGGCAGTATGCATCCTCGTTTCATTTTTTCCAATGTTGTTAAGAGTCAATATCTCAGGATCAGTAATATCTGTAGAGATCCTGTGGATAGACTATTACAACTGAAACTCCTAGACGAATTATTTCTAGATAGAGGATATGCAAAAGAGGTCATAAATGATGTAAGGGGAAGCTTGGTATGTGGCCCTTTGGATATTTCGAAAGGTAAAAAGAAATGGTGTAAAGATAGAGGCATGGGGAGGTTGAATGTACCCCAGTCAGGCCATTTGGCTGTTACCATTAGGTATACTAATGACAATAAGAATGTAATAGGGATTATAAAGAAAAACTGGGATGTTTTAATGACAGATCAGTGTCTTTCTGATATACTAGGGAAAGTTCCTTGTTTTAGATATAAGAACAGCAAGAATTTGAAAAGGTTACTTTGTATAGAAAGATTTAGTGAAGGTTTGGCTAAGAATCCAAGGGACGTAAGTTATGGTACTTATCCATGCAATAATTGTAATTTATGTAAATACATTACTGGGGAACAAGACTTTATACACCCCAGTATGGTATACATGTTCACTCCTCGATTCCATCCTTGTGTAACAGCACCAATTTAATATATCTGGCAACCTGTATGAAATGCACAGCTTTCTATGTGGGTATGACCTCTAGAAAACTTAAGGAGAGGATATATAACCATATCTATGACATTAGGAAATCAGTTTCTACTAATGCGTTAGCAAAACATGTTACTATCTATCCTGAACATGTTTTTTCATTTAGAGTTTTGCAAATTGTTGAATTAAATAGACGAGGAGGTGATAGTTTTAATTATCTAGAGTCAGTTGAATTAGGCTGGATTTTTAAACTAAGAGCCCATACTGAGCCTGGTATAAATCAGTATGTTAGTATCAGAGCAGCCCTAGCAGCTCGTAGGTAGATGGATGTTCTTATTTTATTTTATTTTTATGAATGTATATGTTTTTTTCACATAATTTTATACGCAGTGAAATTCATATAAATATATTTGCTAAGATATATATTTCATTTTGTTTTGATGCAGCTTACGAAGGTTTTTTGATGTTTTTAGGATGTTAGAGCGTTGTTAAATATGCAGTTTTTACATCTTGCCTTGATTAATTAATTGTTTAATTGATTGTGATTAACATGTTAATTGTACTATTCTGTGCCTGGAGGCTTGTGTATATATAAGCTTTTGTGAAATGTCTTTAGTCAAACCTGAAGAAGCGTGTATTTGAACACGTGAAAGCGCTCATTTTATTAAAAGTTTTACTTTTTTGACATACGCACTGTTTTGTGGTGGTCCTGTTTCCACTGTTTTATCCTCATTTTGTTTTTTGCCTGGTTTTGCTTTGTGGAACGGACCTTTGGCGGGTAGTTGTTTCTTCATTTTTCCGTTTGTGATTTTGCTTTGTGCTTGGTTACGACTACCTACACACATACTATGGAAACTCCAGAATTGGAACTTGATTACAACCCTGAAGGCAGCAGTTCTCTTCGTAGATGGAATGAAGTGCTACCATCACAAGTGAATCCGCTACTGCATATGGAACTGTTTCATTTGATTCCATCCTCTGCTGCAGGTACTATGGACAATGTTAATGACTTTAACAACAAGGTCAGGGACCTTGAGAATGATCTATATCGGCTACAGAGACTAACTTGGCAACGAAAGCATTTGGAAGCTTGTCTTCATTTTCATATTGTCCCTAGAGGGATGCGTGTACTTTGTATGCCTATGTATGGTGATAGTCACCCTGACCTGCTAAAAAAGTGGCAACAGTTGAATTTAGATCTAAGTTATCAGTATATGAGACTCTTGATCGATTATTTTTCTCCCATTGAGACTGATTTGCTCAAAAGAGTAGAGAATCAAAACTCTGATATACAGCTTCGTTATAAGGGGGAGTTCTTTGAAAAAAGAATGACTAATATGTATACACAGATCGTGGCATATAGTGATAAGTTACGATCAATTAAACATAAGAAGTTGCAAAGGGATTATAGAGAATTCACCACGGGTCAGGTCTTTGTTTGGCCAAGGATTGGCCGTATGAATCACACCCCTGTTTCGGACCATGACCGTGTGATTTCACTCAATACTGATGAACAGCTGGTTAAAGACAATATCCCTTTAAGTAATGAAGTTAGTGGAGTGGAGGTTAGTAACGGCGAAACTGAGCCAATGATGATGTCATCGAGTGGGAGTGGTGTTAGAGTAACTACTCAGCATGGGAACACGCCACCACCAAACCAGCAAGCTCTGTTGAATCAAGATACACTCAATAAAAATGGAGCTAGACCAAAGACAACTAATGGTGCTCTAGATAATTTTTTACAGTTTCCGATGAAGTATCGAGGGGCTTCACAAACACGCTCTACCAGCCGGGGCCGACGAAAAAGGAAATTTTCAGGAGAGTTTGTCGAGGTAAGACGGAAGAACAAGAACTAAATGGCTTGGTTTTTAATTTATCAAGCCATGAATTGAGTGATTCGGGTATAGGCTTGTTAAACAGGGGACTTTCTTTTATACCATCTCAAGGAAGTGACATTACAGAGCTTTTGACTGATATACGCATGTTTGGGAGATTAATTTCTCTAAAACTGCTATTTAGTAATGATGTAACAGTTGAAAACTCGTGTGATTTTGTTTTTAAACGTAGAAGTACCTTTACCCCTAATATGCCTGCCAGTGTTGAATGTTTTGTACGGGCATGTGAGAGAGATTTTTATAATTATTTTTTTTCTGACAAAACCAAGAAATGTCTTTTCTTTAATTTGAATACACAGGAGAGATGTTCGTTAAATAGTTTTGTTCGGGATTCTAGCCTAACGATAAGACCTGCTGATAAAGGTGGGGGGGTGGTGCTTTTAGACACACACCACTATATTCTTCTTATGCTGGAGTTATTAAATGATGATGACACCTATGTCAAGATTGGGAAAGATGATGTGAATAGGATTATAAAGAGAGTATGTGATGAATTGTATGATCTCCTCATGTGCAGGCAAATACCTTATGATCTTTTTGAATATTTTCATGTAGAATATCCTGTAATTCCTTACATTAAAGGCCTTCCCAAGATACACAAAGGGGTTTACCCCCCGCCCCTACGACCTATAGTATCCGGACAAGGGTGGCTCACGGAAAGCATATCTTGTTATTTGGAGAGCAACCTAGGTCCTTTAGTTAGAAGCATACCTACCATTCTCAAAGACACACATCAGTTGCTGAATGATCTTGATGTACTAAAGACGCGATATGAATCTTTTTCTTCTTGTATATTAGTAACTTTGGATGTAAAAAATTTGTTTACTGCCATCCCTAATGAATATGGTTTGGAGGCTTTAAGGGAGTTGTTACATGCTATGGAGAAGTATAATAATGATAAACAGATTTTGATATGTACCCTGATGGACATAGTTCTCAGCAATAATGTTTTCATGTTTCAGAACATGCTTTATTGGCAAGCATGGGGTGTCGCTATGGGCACCCCATGCGCAAACTCCTATGCTAATTTGGTGATGTACCATTGGGAGGAGGGGTTTGTTTTTAATACAGCTTTTTTTCAGCATGTTAGGTTGTATAGACGTTTTGTAGACGACATTCTAATTATTTGGGATGCTGACATGAATTTGTTACAGGAGTTTATTTTTTACTTAGGTACTACTACAAATTTTCTGAAGTTTACTATGGAAACCTCCGCACACGAAATACACTTTTTAGATGTAACTATTAGCAAGAATGAGAGGGGAGGATTATCTACCTCGCTTTATAGAAAGACTTGGTGGAGGAATGCCCTATTATATTTTGGCAGTATGCATCCTCGTTTCATTTTTTCCAGTGTTGTTAAGAGTCAATATCTCAGGATCAGTAATATCTGTAGAGATCCTGTGGATAGACTATTACAACTGAAACTCCTAGACGAATTATTTCTAGATAGAGGATATGCAAAAGAGGTCATAAATGATGTAAGGGGAAGCTTGGTATGTGATAGGGATTATAAAGAAAAAAACAGAATGTTTTAATGACAGATCAGCGTCTTTCTGATATACTAGGGAAAGTTCCTTGTTTTAGATATAAGAACAGCAAGAATTTGAAAAGGTTACTTTGTATAGAAAGATTTAGTGAAGGTTTGGCTAAGAATCCAAGGGACGTAAGTTATGGTACTTATCCATGCAATAATTGTAATTTATGTAAATACATTACTGGGGAACAAGACTTTATACACCCCAGTATGGTATACATGTTCACTCCTCGATTCCATGCTTCGTGTAACAGCACCAATTTAATATATCTGGCAACCTGTATGAAATGCACAGCTTTCTATGTGGGTATGGCCTCTAGAAAACTTAAGGAGAGGATATATAACCATATCTATGACATTAGGAAATCAGTTTCTACTAATGCGTTAGCAAAACATGTTACTATCTATCCTGAACATGTTTTTTCATTTAGAGTTTTCAAATTGTTGAATTAAATAGACGAGGAGGTGATAGTTTTAATTATCTAGAGTCAGTTGAATTAGGCTGGATTTTTAAACTAAGAGCCCATACTGAGCCTGGTATAAATCAGTCTGTTAGTATCAGAGCAGCCCTAGCAGCTCGTAGGTAGATGGATGTTCTTATTTTATTTTATTTTTATGAATGTATATGTTTTTTTTCACATAATTTTATATGCAGTGAAATTCATATATATATATATATTTGCTAAGATATATATTTCATTTTGTTTTGATGCAGCTTACAAAGGTTTTTTGATGTTTTTAGGATGTTAGAGCGTTGTTAAATATGCAGTTTTTACATCTTGCCTTGATTAATTAATTGTTTAATTGATTGTGATTAACATGTTAATTGTACTATTCTGTGCCTGGAGGCTTGTGTATATATAAGCTTTTGTGAAATGTCTTTAGTCAAACCTGAAGAAGCGTGTATTTGAACACGTGAAAGCGCTCGTTTTATTAAAAGTTTTACGTTTTTGACATACACACTGTTTTGTGGTGGTCCTGTTTCCACTGTTTTATCTACATGGTCTTATGGCTCTATGAGCACGTTCAATTATCTCGTCAGACAAGGGTGCATTATCTAGGAATAAAGCAAATATTTTCGATATGGTTTCAATTAAGGTGGTTTGATCAATGTGTTCCGGAATGCCTCTTAAAATAATGTTATTGCATCTGGATTTTGCTTCAAGATCCAGGAGTTTCTGTTGCATGTCAAGGATGGTAGTGGCATTCATTTTTTGTTCTTTTTGTAGCTGATCAATTTTGACCTCATTGTCAAAAATCTTTGCTTCAGTTTTGTCAATTCTTGTGAGTATTCTGTCTAAAGAGTCTCCAAAGGTTTTTAATTGCACAGAGAAGCTTTGTATTGCTGTTTGGATAGGCTGTAATGCCAGTTTTAAGTCTTCCATGCTGGTAGGGTCAGATTTCACTTTGGAAGGTGGTTTTGTAGTTTCCTGTTGTTTTGCAGTCCTTGCCCTTTTGGGTATTATTTCTTTCTCCGGAGATGATATTGAGGAGTATTTTGCTTTTGAATTTTGAGCTCCATAGATTCAGATTCCTGTGACATAGCGGATTCTCTTTTTTTTTCTCTTTATTTTTAAGAAAGTGTAGGCCAGAGAGCCCCATATCTCATGGACCCCAGACAGGCCTAAGGTAAGAAATAATCAGTAGCAATCCACCAAGTATTAACTTCAGATTTCCAGTTCAGGAGTCAATATTCAGCTTCAATTAAGTTCCTCAGATCCAAGGAAAGGTTATTGCTTGTAGAATTTACTTTTCTCCCATAAGATAAGGTTGCTGTTTTACTGAATGTAGCTGAGCTAAGGTCTAACACTGCTTATAGGATGGCAGCCATCTTGAATACAAAAGTGCTTGATTTTTAATGTTAGGCTGTTTCTGCACTGCAGGTGTAGAATTATTTTGTAGTTCTAAAAGTAAATTACGTTGCTTACAAAATTAATTTTGATCATTTATTTTATAAAAAACAAAGTGGGTATTAACAAACGAACAAATATATTAACAAATTATAAGTCACTTTGATTATATTTAGAGCTTTACTCTGAAAGCATTTTTTCATGTTATGATCATTTATGCACATACAGTGTTGGTCCAGCTGTTGTGACTTCTAATGATCTGCATGACCATATAATGCATGAGTAAGCCCAGCAAAGTCTGAGGTGACATGAGGTGGACTTGTGATTAAATCATTTAAGCTATTTACCACTGTCATACAGTTTTAAAGAAGGAGCCTTCTATGGGCAGGTCCTTAAAGGGTAACAGTCCTGATCTTAATTTGTATATACACATGAAAACATCTGTCTGATGTATTGTAAATTTGTACAATATTGGACTTACTCATTTAAAATTAGACACCTTAATCATAAATTACAACCTTAGTATTACTAGTCAGTAGACTGGCTATTTATTTCCTTGAGATATTCTTAAAGAACATAAAAGATCCCAAAGAGATTTAAAGTGATTATTAGACTACTTGTCTCTGAAACTTGCAGGTAATTTCAGAATGCTTGGCTTTAGTATAAAGGATATTGCATATGGGCATTTCAAAGATGCAGTGTCACAATACAAATGGGCATTTGAAAGGTTCAGTGTCACAAAAAAAAAAAATCACACAATATATGCATGTGTACATGGAGGCACAATAGTCCTCATGGTGAGACTGGTCAAACATCTTCCCTTCCATCTTGGCAAAAAAAGGTTCCTCATTGTTGAGATGCTAGTGAGGGTGGAAGCAGCATGCTAGGGGTACCTGGGTGATGGCACCTCCTAAGCTGAAGGATGTTTGGTCAGCAAGCACAGAAGCATAATGCATACAAAAATAATTAATCAAAATACAAAGACATGTATCTGGAGCATTTCTCCCCGGGCCTCCTCTGAAAACTGGCTTCTTTCCAAGTTGGACTTTTCCGGTAAACAAATGTTAAATAAATAAAATAAAAAACAAATAAAATATGTAAAAAGTCTGTTAAAATAGGAACTATGTACACAAAAAAAATCAAATATACGTCAGATTTATCAAATAATCTAAAGTAAAACATATCCATTCAAAAATATTAATATTTCCCAACTTAAACTTTTCTCTGTTCAGTATAATATCTCCAAAAAAACAACCTGAATTAGTAGGATACCTACAGGTTTATAGGTTAAGTACTAGGCTAGGTGATCCTGTGGACCATTTTAGGCCCAGACAAATTAAACTGTACTAGTTGGTCAGAGATTGTCCTTATCCAATACATGTCAGATTATTATTACCCCTAATGACAATAACTGGGGTCATACCACAGATAATTTGAGGGGACTCCTACATGGAATAAAGAATTTAGGAATTGCCTCTTTTCATTAGAAATACAGGGGGCAGGCCTGGGGTAAATGTTCTGTTTCCCATCCAGAAATCCAAGTTGTACCTGAATATGTACAGAGATGAACTGTGTTTTATGTAGAGGGGGTGTCTGTTTCAGAGCAGTGGTGTCCTCTGAGTGATATACCTGTCCTTCAAACCATTCTGTTGATGTTGCAGAAGAGGTTTAGATCCCTAAACTGAGTATTTCTGATGCCATTTGACTTTTTGCATTACATCCATCAGTATTAGTTGAGAGGATGTGTTGTATGCCAGACACAGATCACCTCTTAGCAGTCCTGTAGGATACCAAATATAGTGACAGGGCTTTGAGTTAGTTTATGCAGGACATTATATTTAGGCCTTGTATCCTTTAAGTAAGGTATCTCCCTTGGCATTCCAGTTGTTGCATGTATTTAGACAGGTGCATACCAAAGGGTACATTATATTCAATGACTGGCATAATGAGGGGTGAGTAAAGGGGGTCAGTGACATTCCTATGTCTAAACACAGTACCATTGTTTTTAAGCTGTGCAATATAGAAGGAATTTCTTACTACAGTCAACACACATTGTTCAAAGGTTATGCCACTGTCCACTTAGTTCCCAAATCCCAAACAACTCTTAGGGGTGTATTACTAGTGTGGTAGCTCCCAATTCAATAATGCATTTTTTTTGGCATTTCGTTTCAGTCCATGATTTTGGCACAAGTTTTGTATTTGGAACAGACCTTCCTGCAGCATGTCCAAGCCATTTGGGGATTCAGTGACTGCTCCTAGCTTGCAGTCAGCTAGAACCCTTTGGCATTGACTTTACATTTTAATGACTTACTATAGTACTTATAACTACAGCAATAGTTTTCTCCACAGTTACTTGGTTAAAGCATATTAAGAAGTTAGAAATGCAAATTTGTCAAACTTTGGTTCTAACATTGCTCAATGTAAATCATGTGCTCTCTGTACAAAAAAAGGTTCTGCTTAAAAGTTAATACCATTGAATATGTGTTGAAATTAAGGCAAAGTAGCTATTGTTAGAATTACTAGAACTGAACACAAGTTAAAATACTTAACAAAGGAGGAGTTGTTACTGACATCACAGCTAAAGAGAAATGGTTTTGGATTTGCACGTTGTGCTTACTATGACATTCAGGTCTCCCTTGAATTTTCTGAACTAAAACTCTTGTGTAAAAGCATGGGCTGTATGTTGGCAAACATTATTTCCCCATACGTGTTTTTTGTTTTGCATCCACATGGCTTACATTTTATAATTTTGAGCATGATGATTTTCATTGAAAATGTTTGCTCTTGTACTTAAATTAAAGGTAACACAGTTTAGATGAACCAAATGAAAGCTGCTATTACATGTTTTTATTGCTAGTGAGGACTTTGCAGCTTTTATGTTTTCCCTGACACCAAGTTGGCCATGACTATTGCTTTTCACCTTCCACTGATCTAATTATCAACACAAAAGATGCCTTCCTTCTGCAAGAAAAGCACGATTTGAATCCTTGTTATTTTGGACTCTCTCACTCTGAATACGTTCCTCTGTAAAAGGATTACAATAGGTCACAATTTAAAGTTTGTTTTTACTCATTTATCTTTACTTGAAGGGGGGGGGGGTCTTCATAAAGTCTTTGTGCTGATCAGAGTTTTTTCTGCATGACCTACAGTGCAGTCTGTGGTAACTTTCTCTGATGCTTGGGAAATACCTGAGAAAGGCAAAGCTGGAAATATTTTACATTTAACTAGATAGGGCATTTCACAAGTTCTGCTTTGTCTTTTTGGATATAAACAAGGTCACTAACACCACTGCACCACATTTTAATTGTTCTTTTGTCCCTAAACTTATTGAGTGGGAATCCTCCCCCCACCTTCTGATGCATTCATTCCCACATGACTGTAACAGTAAGCAGAAGGAAGGCCAGATAGCTCTCTATGCATTTTTTCCTTCCTACTTTCCTGCCCTTATTTACAGATATATTATTTGATAGTTTTGTGCTCCTAGTTATGGCCATGCTAAACTTCCTAGTCTTCACTATGTGCTGTATCATAATCTGGAAAGCTTGTCCCTCCTTTGGCATAGGAGAGCTGGAAGATGTACTACTACTTCCTTTCCCACCCAGCAAGCTCTTCCTATTTAGCTGTTTATATTTTGTCAGTCATGATCTTATAAAAGATTGGTTTATTCCAGAAAAGACCAGTCTCCCATTTTTTCATTTTTAGTTAAATCTACTACAAAGAGTTATATGGGACTTGGCTCTATCAGATACTCACTTTTTGTGTTATTCACAGTTTGAAAGTCTTTAGTGGTTATCTGCTTAAATTTGAAGTGTATAGTACTAGTATTGTCTCTTATTTTGAGAATTTGATTGCTCACTTAGGATGATAAGTACAAGAATGTGAAGATAATCACCATCATGTCAATCAACATCTATTACATTTCTTTTGGTGCTTATCAAACAGTCCTACCTTGGTCTGTGATTTATTGATCTTTCTTGTTAAAAAGAAAAGCAAGTACGAGTGATAGTGAGCAGAAGTTACTGCGAGCGGCATAAAGGGATTACAACTTTTGTCTGGCTAGCAAAACTTGTACGATCAGAACAACTTTACTTTACTGTACTTTAGTATTTAGCTGTATATTGCTTGTGTGATTTTTTTGTCATAGAAGTTGATTTAAGTTCTCTTTGCATTCTGTGGTTACTGGTTTTGATTATTCTTTTCTTTTACAATATTTAATTAGTTTGAGGCTGAATATGGATTCCTTAAATGAGTACGCAATTAATGATTTGCTAATGCACAAATATATTGTACAGTATAATAAATGCTCAGCATATTTAAATATTATGTCAAAAATGTGATGATTTGCTTACCATTGTTAGAAGTAAATCTAGACTTCATGATGATGATGGCACTTGTTCAATTGGCATGGCTTGGAGAACTGTTGTTTCACATATTAATGACTGGACTGGTGAGATAAATAATGTTAGGCAAAGAACGATAGAACACATTTAAGAAATGTTGCATCCGTTGTCTGTAAAGATCATTCAACCCCTATGAAACAAGATGATGCCCCTGACAACCTGGGAATTCTGGATGCAACTGGAAACCTGGGAATTCTGGATGCAAGTATTCAGCAATCTGAGGATATGGTTTGTTTAGAAGGAAACAAAAAAAAAAGAAAGAAGGAAAATAGTTTGCAGCAAATATCAAGGAAGAAAAAATTATTAATGTCTGTAAAGTAAAGAGAATATGTACTAAAAAGAACACTGTTTTGTTATGTAACATACAGGTTACAGGCAATGACAATATTTTTTCTATCAGAAAACCCTTGGTTTAAAGAAAAAGGCCTAATTTTTCCAAAAGAGAAGGTAGAAAAAAGAGGCAAAGGGCAGGTGAAAAGGAAGAAATCAGAACCAAATGCAGAAGGACTGAAGAACATTACTGTAAAAAAAAGAAGATAAAAGATGTTGACTACATGACTCAAGCTGTGGATTTACAATGCCAGCTAGATGAGAATTTACTACACAATGAAAACAGTGGGATTAATAAGACTAATGGTGATGAAGATCTATCCTTTGTAACAATTTATAGAACAGAAATTACTGTATTAGAAGCTGAAGATTCTTCAGAGCTGGTCAGCAAAGATATTCTTGTAATCGGAGATTGAATTGTTAGAGGTACTGATACTTATATTTGCAGAGAATATATTGAACATGTAATAGTGTTATGCTTGCTAGGAGCAAAAATAGAAGATGTGAGACAAGCTTTGGAACTCCTTAATGTAAGGAAATACAGATCCATCTTTATTCATGTCAGTACAAATGATGTCATACTCAAGGATTCTCTGACTGTTAGTGGGAAATTGACAGCCTTCTTTTTTTTCAGTAATATTTTTATTGTTTTTCATTTTCATATCACAACATTTCACAAGAGTAAACACAGGTATTATGCAGTTGGTACAAACATCAATAAACTTACACCATATTTACACTATTTACATGAATGCTTTCAAACATTAGTGATATGACAAAAGGTAAAACCTTATTATTCATTTGTATTAACCTTCCTTTCGAATACTAATACACCTTGTTGTGTGTCATATTTGTGTATATTATCAATGCAATTCCTATTCAATGATTCATGCAAATATAATATTGAAAATTTGTTCCCAAAGTTTCAAACTATTATGTTTTTGGTTATGTTTATTTAATATGTATTTATGAGCTAATATATGTCTTATCGCTAAAGTCCTAAAGTTCTTCCATGATAATATAGATGGTGTTAACCAGTTGATTGCTATGTAAAGTTTTATTAATAGGAAAATATTTATGAAAATGGATTTCTGGGTTTTTGACAAATGATTTGGTGAGATATGCAAAATCGTAAATTCCCAATTGAGTGTTGACATTTGATAACCCATTTTTTGAAGTTGTAATTTCAGTGAGTTCCAAAGTTTGAAAACACATTTACAGCTCCAGAACATGTGCAGAAGGTCAGCTGTTTCATCTTTACAAAGTGGACACATTTGGGAGTTTTTAGGGTTAAATTTATGCAATCTAAGACATGTGTAATAAGCATTACTATATATCATGAGTTGGGTAAATGCTAGTTTTTGAAGTGATGTGGATTTTATAGTTAAATTAATTGCTTGCACTATTCTATGGTTCTCTATCGATGGTAATTTATCTCTCCAGTACTTAGATATGAGTATATCATCTTGAAATTTCAGCTTTTTTATTAATTTGTATGAACATGATATAAATTTCTTATTTTGTATAAGAGTTTGCCATAGTAGGTTACATTTCCTTAGGTCTTCTTTATTTACCTTAATATCATGCAGATAACCTATACATAATTCTTTAATCTGTCTCAATATCGACAGATAAGCCTTTGCAAGGCCCATTTGAGTTCTTATTTTGTGAGTTGTACAATTTAAATATGGGTATACATCTTGCAGTGTGATATGAGTTATAAATGGAAATTTTTTCAGATCTATTAGCTGATTATTAATTTTCAAGTTAGGGTTTTTGTGAATGGGCTGTAGAGTCATCATAGGTTGGAAAAGATCCATTGCTTTGAATAGGTTCTGTGTTAGTATGACAGAGTTTTTGAGGGGTTCCATTATATTATGTGCTTTAATATTTTCACTGTTTAAGAAAGGTAACGCTTTAGGATTTATATTCAAGCTTTGAATATGTTTAAGACCTAATTTTACCCAATATGGAGACCAAATATTTTCTTGTGAATTGCAATTTGCAATTCTTAGCATTCTATTTGCACTTATAATCAAGTAATAATATTCAAAATTTGGAAGGTCTAGTCCACCTTTGCTTTTTGGTGTCATCAATTTGTCATATGAAATTCTACACTTTTTCGGTTCCCAAATAAATCTAGTAAATTCAGTGTGGATTTGCTTAAAAAATTTCTTGGGTATTAATAGCTGTGAAGACATAAAGATGTATAATATTCTAGGCAAAATATTCATTTTGATAATTGAGACTTTTTCTAGCACTGGTAATTTTAGATTTGTCCATCTTTTTAGATCAAGTAGAATGTGATCCCACTTTTGTTTAATGTTATTAAGATAGAAATTTTTATTATCTGTGGAGAATATAATTCCTAAATATTTAATCCTTTCTTCAGATTTTATTTGACCTATCAGAGGTAAAAGTGAGAAGGGTTTTGGAGTTTTTAATGGACAAATGTTGTTTTTTTTATATTTATTTTTATAGTTTGATATTGAAGAGAAGTCTTTAATAGCCGATAATATTTTCTCAGTGTCTGAGACTGGTGTTGTACAATATATATTAAGATCACCAGCAAAGGCTGACAAGGAAATTGTTGTGTTAAATATTATTGGAGCATTATGATATATATTTTGTTTGATATTTAAGAATAAGGGTTCTAGATATAGGTTAAACAATAAGGGAGATAAAGGACATCCTTGTCTAGTACCATTTTTAATTTGAATTCTATTGGACCAGTTTTATTTATATATAGTGCTGTATAAGGATTGCTGTATAGTGATTGCAGGGTTAAAATACATTTTTGGGGAATATTAAAGTATGGTAAGATTTGGAATAAAAATGTTATGTTGACTCTATCAAAGGCCTTCTGAGCATCTATAATAAGTGCATATATGTTTAGGTTATATTGATTAGCATAGGAAATTAGCATGTGTAATGTTAGTGTATTGTCACTGGTTTGTCTAGATGTTAAGAAACCAGATTGTTCACTTGAAATGATTATATCTGTAATTCTTTTCAATCTATTGGCCAGAATAGATGTTAAGATTTTGGTGTCTAAATTAAGTAATGATATGGGTCTGTAGTTGTCCGGATTCTGTGAATCATTTTTTTCTTTAGGTATGAATATTGTTTTGGATGCAGTAAAGTGAATGTCATTAATTTTATTGTTCATAATATAGTTTAGTGTATGAACTAAAATTTGTGCAACAACACGGTGAAATGTTTTATAAAACTCCGCTGTGAGACCATCAGGGCCTGGAGATTTATGTGGTTTCAATTTTTTAATTGTAGTTACTATTTCTTCAATGGTTATTGGTTCTATAAATTTTCCTTGTTGTTCCTCATTAATTTTCGGAAAATTAAGTTTTTGAAGAAAGTACCTTTTTCATTTATGTTTAAGTGTTCTTGTTCTCCATATATTTGTGAGTATATGGTTTCAAAAATGGTGATAATATCCTCAGTTTTTGTATAACTTTTGCTCTTATAAAGTATTTCAGCAATTTGAGAGGGTGTTTTAAACTGATTAATGATTCTTGCTAGAGCCCGTGATGGTGTTTGTATATGATTAGCATATTTTGCAAGAATTTTAGTTTCTTGAAATGATAGATTATTGTTGTGAATCATAAAGAGGTCTTTCTGACATTTCAATAATTCCTTTTCCGTTTGAGTGTTATCATTTTTAATTAGATCCTGTTCTAATAATTTACTTTTAGCCTCCAGTTGCTGTACCTCTTTAATTTGGATCCTCTTATAATAAGAGGCTTTTTGAAGAAAAATACCTCTTATCTCAGCTTTGATTGTCACCCATTCAATATCCGGAGGGTGTTTTTGTTTTGCTAAATTGACTATAGCTACTTTAAGGATGTCTTGAACTTCCTGAATTATATTCCTTTTGTTTAAAAGATTAGGGTTTAGCGACCAATTATAACCCCTCTTAGGTATGATGCTTTTGATGTCCTTAGTAATATTCAAGGTGATTTTGGAGTGATCCGATAGGAATCGAGTGTGCACTGATACTGAGGGGTCAAAATTATTCAGCATTTCTGAAATAAGAAAAAAGTCAATTTTTGACCACATTTTATGACAGCTTGAGTAAAATGTAAAATTATTTGGATTATTTGGGTTGTTACCGTATTTGAAAGTATCATATAGGTTAAAATCATATTTAAGTTCACTTAATGATAACACTGCTTGTTTGTTGTATGCTGCCTGTGAACTTGATTTGTCTTTTTTTTGGATTTTGATATGCATTCCAGTCTCCTCCAATTATTATGTAATGGTTTTTATATTGATTTAAAATAGGATACAGTGAGGCAAAAAAAGAGTGTTGGTTATTACAGGGCGCATATAGATTAAGCAGTAAAATGGGTTTATCATACATAGGAGTTGACAGGGTTACATAGCACCATCTGCCTTCTTTATCTGTTTTGGATTCCAGAATTTTATCTTGATACTGATCTTTAAGGATTATAGCTACTCCTGCACTGTTGGTTCTACCCTCAGAGGCTATAACTTTTCTTATCCAATTGTTCCTTTTTATGTCTGACCATTGTTCAATAGTTAAATGAGTTTCTTGGATTAGTATGCAACTTGCTCTCACCTTCAAAACTACATGTAAAGACAGTTTTCTTTTTTTTGATGTTTTGGAGCCCTTTAATATTCCATGAATCTATTTCCCACATTTATGAAACTTTCTTTTTGTGGTAGTAGTCTTGAACGTTTGTGTAACTGTACTGGGTTGCATTTATTTCTATGAAAAATATGTTACGAAAGCATTCTTTCATTCCCGTCCCTTCCTTGTGCCTACCCACTAGTCTCCTGGACCAGGAATTAAACAGGGCCTGACCCGATTTAGATTTTGTAATTATTTGCACTCTTAGTATATATATATAACATGGATATTGGTACTTAAAAGATGAAGAAATTTTAATAGTCCTGAAAAATCTACCCTTATTAATACAAACTCTAACCCACTCGTTCCCTAACAAACACTGCTTTAACATCCACATCTCCTTTTATGAGCTTTAATATGAGTTGTCAAAAATTGAGTAAACTATTTAAACCAGACCTGATCTTAATTTAGCACAGGTCACCTCATTCTAATCAACTTGTTTCTAGTAGTAATAAAACTTTTATCAACTATTTAACTAATGTCTCATGGTTAATAATTGATTATGTTTATAAAGTAAATTCCTACCTTAACTAGTCTTAGATTTTGTGTGGTTCTTCCTCCCCTATATCATAGACTGCTGTCCCTAGTTATTGTTTCCTTATTTTATGATAGTATACAAATTGAAAATTATAGAGATCTAAAACTCCTAGCTCCCACCAGCTATAGTACCCTTGTTCTGTCATATTTTAACCTTGGGTGGCCTTGTATTAACAATAAAAGTCTTAACACCTCTTCATTTTCCACACATTCTATAATCATCAGCTATTTTTAACTACCTACTTGACTCTGGTGTATCTTATAGCGAACCCTATACCCATACAATACTGTGTATTTAAGCACCTCCTACTGTACAAACATTTAAGTGGGTCTAAAAATAGGTATATAAATTTTACAATGCTGGAAATTATACTTTCTGTTTATAATTTTGAGTTTATGCACCCACAATAATGTGTTTGTAACCTTTTCAACAAATAATATTCACATTCAACAATATTTCCCTGTTTTTGGACCTCTCTAATGTGAATATGCATTTGGTATCTTTAGAACTATTTGGTGACATTTATACCCAATATACAATCAGCTATGAGACAGTCGGGTCAGAGATTTAACATTGTTAAAACATTTTTAGTTGATTCCACAATATTGATTTCAGTATAACCTTATGTAAAAGACAAACATTATGCTGTATTGTGCATCATCAATTTCTAATGTACTGAAGAAATAAGTAATTAAGATTGGATGCTTTTATTGTATCTTAAGTGCCAGCATCGTTTCTAAACTGCTTTGTATGTGTTTTGTTGACTTGGCTCACTTATGCATATGGTGATTATACTGGCACATATGTTTGATACAATGTTAGTGGTGAGGGATTCATCTGTAGATGGTATTTTAGTTACCAAAAGAAAATTACTTCAGTGTTTTCAAACATTTAATTGTTGGTTAGTATTGAAGGGTTAATGTAGTTGATGCATAGCACATAATTAACACTAATAATGGTTTGGTGTCGAACCTTGTATGTTTTTGCATATTTTGCATTGTATTTAATGTAAATGTTTTATTACATATACCTCATTAGTTGAAGGAAGTCTTCCGAGCAGGATGAATTAATAAACATGCCTATTCATTTACAGTATTAACTAACAGGATATTCAGAAATGTTTTTCCTTTTATTTACAGTTCCTTTTTCTTTTTTGGCTTTCTACACAGCTAAGCCGATTGCTTAGCTTCTCGACGGGGGATGTATCATGTTGCCGGACTTCCAGAAGCGCCACCTCCTTAAAGGACCCTCAGAAGCCGGAAGTCAGTTTTCAGTTCCTCCCGTGGGAACGCCAGATAGTCACCAATGCTGCGAATTTCTTGGCGAGGCTCTCGTACCTCACAGAGTGAGATTTCATGTCACGGCACTCTAAAAAAGCGGCCTAAAAGCTGGACAAAGTAAATTTAGGGAAAAGTGAGTCCTCGGCTATTGCCACCATATGCATCCGAATTCAGAAGCTTTGCCAGATCCACCGGAGGGTGCAATTAACTGTCTAGGACGGGAACTTTCTTGAAAATTTTCATAAAGGTAGATTTTGCTTCTTTACTGTTAGCGACTGTGTATTTAATCCCCTCCACATAAAATATTAATGAATTTGGATACTTCATTTGAAATTTTTGTTTTCTGTCAGTCAGAAATTTGCAATTAGGGGATAAGAGCTGTCTAGCTTGTCTAACTTGAAGAGGCAGATCCTGGGTTAGGAAGATTCTGTTATTGTTCCATAGTATAGACCCCCCATGTTTCTTTGTAGTTGATAGTATTTTGTTAACATCTTGAAAGTTCAGTAGTTTGACATATATTGGTCTTGGTGTATTAGAAGTTTGCGCTTCTCTCAGGGCTCTGTGCGCTCTCTCAATTATTATTTGGTGTGCTGTTTTTTGGTCATTGAGTAGTGCTGTAAACACATCAATTATAGAAGGGATCAGATCATTGTGCTGTATATTTTCTGGCATACCTTTGATGATTATATTATTCCTTTTGGATCTTGCCTCGAGGTCTGTAATTTTTGCCTGCATGGTTTGTATGTCTGCTTCATATGATTCAGATTTTTTAGATAGTAGGGCTATTTTTTCCTCATTTTCCACAAGTTTGGCTTCAGAGTTGTCCATTCTTTCCAAGATTTGACTAAAGGAAGATCCAAAAGTTTGCAGTTGAGTAGACAGATCTTTAATTGCCTCTTGAATAGGTAGTAAAGCTGCTTTTATATTATCCATGTTTGCCAGTTGATCTGTTTTATTTTTATTCCCAGATTTTGCAGCGTCTTGTTGTTTTGCTGTTTTCTGTCTTTTAGAGTTTAAATCTTTTTCCGGTGATAATAACTCGGAGAGTTTGCTTTTTGTTGTTAAGATGTCCATATTTTTATCTTCTTTGAACATTTGGTGAAAGTAAAACGTCTCAGCTTGTGTATAAAGGTGAGTTTGCAGGATGCTTTGAGCACACGGTTTCCTTTCTTTGTCTCTCAGTTCCAGTTAATCCTCTGCAATCTTGATATATTTGATGTTTCTTTTATTTTATTTTTCCTTCTCAGGGTATCTGGATGTTGATTGGAGTTGTTAGCTCAGAGTATTTATTTTAAAAAGGTTCAGGTCTTTCTTCTAGGTTGATTTTAATCCTTAAGTTCTGGAGAGCTGTGAATTAGCAGTGTTTACAGAACAGCGGCCATCTTTGAATCCAGCCTTCTTAGATAGTATAGCTTGTACTGATGTTAGGACGTATTTTTCACAAATCCCCTATAAAAAGGATAATCAGGTCACTGTGAATGAAAACATTTCTGTACCTATATGGAAAAAATGTCCTGTTTTTAAAGAAATGGAAATGTATAGAACATCCAAACCTTGTTTTGGGCACATGTGTTCAGATAGGATGGTGTACATTTCTCAAGATCAGGGAAAATAATTTTTGCAGCTATTTTTCAATATTTGACAAACACTAGGCATGATTTTTGCCAGGTCAAAAATTTAACAGTTCATAGATAGCAACATTTGATGCATCTCTGATGGTTGTTAATGCTAGGAACAATAATAATAAAGTTTTTTTACTGGAAAATTTGCTATGTTCCCACAAGATTGATGTTGCTATTGTTTGTGAAACATGGTTAAAAACAATGACTGGAAATCAGTTCTGTCAGGGTATAAATGTTTTGACTGTGGCAGACATTCTAACAAAAAAGCAGGTGGAGGTGTTATGATAGAGATTAAAATTAGTTATGAGACCTGTGATTATTACATGTTCAAGGATAACACCAATGCTATAGACTGGGTAACTATGACAATAAAGATAACCCTGGAACATATAACAATTGTGGAAATGTATAGCCTACCGAAGTCAAGTGCAGATGACCTAGAGGAATTCATACATTTCTTGCATGAAACACAGGAGGGAAGAATAATATTATCTGGGGACTTACATTTACCAGAAACAGACTGAAATAATATTGATTCAACCACATTAACTTTTTCATCTAAGGTGTTCTACAGTCTATATGCAGATGACCTGAAACTGGGTAAACTGATTACATGTGTTACAGATAAGGCATGTCTGCAAAATAACTTGACTAAACTGAGCATTTGGCACAGGAGAATAACATGCTGATAAATACATCAAAAACTAAGCATACAAGATATGGGAAACATAAATTGAAAGGTGAATATCTAATACAGCACACAGTGATTGAAACTGTAGAGTCATTTAAGGACCTTGGTGTATGGGTAGATCCAGTTATGAGTTTTTCTAATCATATCAACCAACTGGTTAATAATAGTTATAGAACTATAGGTTGTATAAAAAGATTTATAAAGTCTAGGGAATCAAAAATGATGAAGTCATTGTTTGTTAGTTACATTAGATCCAAACTTAAGCATGGAATAACAGTATGGAAACTCTATAAGAAAACAAGCTTGAGTAAAAAGGAAAGAGTACAGAGGAAATATACCAAGTGCATGCATGCATGCGAAAATTTAAGTTATTATGAAAGACTAAAATATATGAACTTGTACAGTGTCTCATATGGATTTCTAAGAGGAGATCTTATTCGAGTATATAGGGCATTTAGAGACAACTTCCTCTGGGAATATTTGGAGTTATCAAAAAAGACTACAGAATCATCAGACAACCTATGTAGAAGATTATACAGGAATGAGAAGTGTACTAATTGGTTCTCTGACAGAGTAGCTAATGTGTGGAGCAGACTAGCAAATTACATTAAAGCAAGTACTAGTTTAGATATTTTTAAGAACAGCCTGTACACTTATTATGGGAACATGTGTTTTGGTATATTGGCAAGCTAGAAGGGCACTAATGCTTGTGCATGAAATATTTGTATATATGTATGTATGCATGTATGTATGTATGTAACTCCAACAAATCCCTGCATATATCTTTTGAAATACTTTTCTCTTACCAAATAGAGTATATAAACAACTGAGTTTTTAAGTATATCTGTTATAACCCTTGACATCAGCCAATTTAATTATCTAAAGAATTAAATTCATAACAGATTATCACTGCAACTCCATTTTCCTCTGGAAATTCTGGAAATAGCATCTA
Source organism: Protopterus annectens (assembly GCF_019279795.1). NCBI lineage: Eukaryota > Metazoa > Chordata > Ceratodontiformes > Protopteridae > Protopterus > Protopterus annectens. The sequence continues at coordinate 933,653,543 of NC_056739.1, forward strand.
ATTATATATTGTAGATGGCTAAGGACAATGCAAATAGACAATGCTGGAGTGAGTTCATTACATTTCTCTAATCTGTAGATGGTGCAATATCATTCACATTACAAATATTTAATTGTTTTATCATTTAAATATACAGTATCAGTGTTCCATATATTTTTTATATTATGCATACTGTAAAGGGCAGAAAGGGATGGATGCTCATCACATTTCATTAACATCAAAAAGGAACATCTATTATCCCTCTGCTCCTTATCAATACCCGTAACCATGCTTATAAAAGAGAAAATTGTTCTGAACATAGATATAAAACTTAGAGTGACATTTTAACACGTACGTTTAAAATAATGAAAGTGACAAATAATAAAAGTGACACTACTTATAAAAATGCCCTTCACCATGCATTTATTGAGATGCAATTCATTACATGTTTTAGTGAAGGTTAACAGCATACAATTCAGAATTTATTATCAAATGAATGAAAAAAAGTAATGTTTTTGTCTTTATAAAATGTTGCTGGTAATGCTAAATATAACATGCAATATTTTAATATTTCAAAATCATGTCTGTGCAATCAGTAATAAGAGTCTTGCGTAAGCTGTGACCTTCAAAGAATGATTTGTCTTTTTTTATTTGTTTTCATGATATTATCATGGTTTTCTGAAAAATAGTGGTTTTGTTTAGTGTCAGACTAGGCTACTTATTATTAGGGTGACTTCTAAACATATAGAGCCCGATTCCAAGAGACTTGCTCTCAGTGTAAGTGACCACTTACACTGAGAGCAGTTCTCTTGGAATCTGGCCCTTGGTGGAAGTCATTTTATAAATGGACCTTATGCCACCAATGTGAGTCAGTTACAGTGAGAGCAAGTTTTTTGGATTCAAGCCAGAGATGTACTGAGAGCAACTCTTCTGGAATCTAGTCCATAATATATCCTGTCTTCCTCTATTTTTGCTACTGCTTCATCGTAAATGTTGATTATATGCAGATATTTATAAGCAGCATAATTTACTTCTTTCTTTTTTTTTCCATTCTTTTCTTTTCACCTGCTCTATTCCACCTTTATAGAGGCCTTGCATTTTGTGTCCTATTGTCCTTATATATCTACTCATAATGAACCGTGGAATTATTTTTCATCCCATATTTTGTATATATTTTTAGTGTTTTCCTTATTGTGGCACAGTAATGAGGCATTTAGCATTGTGACCTCAGCACTCTTGGTTCTCCAACTTAGTTGGTGTGTAGAACAGGATGGCCATGCCTGTGTTCAAACACTGGCTAAATATAGGCTGATATCACCAATACACACTTATATTGTATTAGGTAAGCATGGCAAGATAAACACTATGAGGATACATACAAAAAAACTTCACTGATAAAGAAGATATTCAGAATGGATGGATGATTTTACTGTGGAAGTCATTATTCTGTTACTGTACAAGAACAGTTTCCACAGCACTGAAAAAATGTTTTCTGGTTCATAATCCTGCATTGCATACTGCCATGTAAGACAGCATAAAGCAGAGTAAGTGGGATATTTAAACACAATCTGAATAACACAAATTAATGTGTCACAACTGCATACCTTTGTCATAAATTACTTAAATGCATAAATAAAGGTATAGCAGTATGATACAGTTAAAAATGTGATTATAAATCATTGAACCATTGAGCTACCAACAGCCTGGCAAACATAACTGATACAGAACAGACCTGCATACCAAAACAGCAGACAGTATTATTTTATCAGATGAGGATTACTGTCATAGAGCAGTTACAGTATTTATTATTCAAAGAAACCCACAAGTGTGTTCTCATTGTTTTTGTGTTAATCACTGTGGACATCATCAGACAGGCCTACCAAAAGAATCAAATACAGCAAACTACACCCGTTGCAGGTATCAAGGCAACACTGAGAAGGATGGCTACAGTCATATCAGAACTGTCTTTAGCTGTAAATAGAAGGTGCTCCATTTAGTCAGCTTTCAAGTCCTGCACATCCCAGGTGGCATGGATGGTGATGTCTTTGTGGCCCTTCCTAAGCAAGGCATACTCTCATGACACCTCAAGTCAAAACACCTTAACACACAATTGATCTGACGTAATTTTAAAAAACTGTTAAATTTAGTGCATACATGAGCTAAATGTAAGTACTCGTGGAAATGATGTTTCAAGGATTTATACCACACATAAAGTAAAACAAGCCACCCACCCTAAAACGAGGTAAAATGTCTGTACTCTCACAATCATCACAATAAACAAAACATGCCAGAGGGATAGGTTCCTGACACACACAGACTCCCCAGACTCTGGAATAGACATGTCAAGCAGAGTACCTCTTTGACCCTCTTCAAAAAGAAACCTTGATGATTGGATGGGAGAAAGGAAATTCACCCCGGGGATCACATCAGTCGCCCAGCTAGACAGGGGTCCAGGGAAGTAAATAGTGTGAGAAGAAATAGCCAGGGAATTGTTATGGCTAGGCTTGTATAGGGCCTAGGGCTGATAGCCTAGTACCAACCTATGAAACTATGAACCTATAATATGTGTAGGGATGCATTACCCCTTACTTAAGTATGGTGATTACATGGTCACTGTAACTCAGACAAAATTAACACAATACATTTTTATTCTTTCTCTGTGACAACACAATCTGATGGATGATATTAAATAGAAAACAATTAAGATGAAAATGAAGGATTGCTATTTGAAATGCACGAGTACTCTGATTATGTACAGAAATTTACAATAAAATAATCTTACTGTGTATTTATGAAGGCTGTTACAACTGAGCACTGTATTGCTACACAGGGCACATCCACTAGTGAGGGCTGTACTGCTACACAGGGCACATCCACTAGTGAGCACTGTACTGCTACACAGGGCACATCCACTAGTGAGGGCTGTACTGCTACACAGGGCACATCCACTAGTGAGGGCTGTACTGCTACACAGGGCACATCCACTAGTGAGGGCTGTACTGCTACACAGGGCACATCCACTAGTGAGGGCTGTACTGCTACACAGGGCACATCCACTAGTGAGCACTGTACTGCTACACAGGGCACATCCACTAGTGAGGGCTGTACTGCTACACAGGGCACATCCACTAGTGAGGGCTGTACTGCTACACAGGGCACATCCACTAGTGAGGGCTGTACTGCTACACAGGGCACATCCACTAGTGAGGGCTGTACTGCTACACAGGGCACATCCACTAGTGAGGGCTGTACTGCTACACAGGGCACATCCACTAGTGAGGGCTGTACTGCTACACAGGGCACATCCACTAGTGAGGGCTGTACTGCTACACAGGGCACATCCACTAGTGAGGGCTGTACTGCTACACAGGGCACATCCACTAGTGAGGGCTGTACTGCTACACAGGGCACATCCACTAGTGAGGGCTGTACTGCTACACAGGGCACATCCACTAGTGAGGGCTGTACTGCTACACAGGGCACATCCACTAGTGAGGGCTGTACTGCTACACAGGGCACATCCACTAGTGAGGGCTGTACTGCTACACAGGGCACATCCACTAGTGAGGGCTGTACTGCTACACAGGGCACATCCACTAGTGAGGGCTGTACTGCTACACAGGGCACATCCACTAGTGAGGGCTGTACTGCTACACAGGGCACATCCACTAGTGAGGGCTGTACTGCTACACAGGGCACATCCACTAGTGAGGGCTGTACTGCTACACAGGGCACATCCACTAGTGAGGGCTGTACTGCTACACAGGGCACATCCACTAGTGAGGGCTGTACTGCTACACAGGGCACATCCACTAGTGAGGGCTGTACTGCTACACAGGGCACATCCACTAGTGAGGGCTGTACTGCTACACAGGGCACATCCACTAGTGAGGGCTGTACTGCTACACAGGGCACATCCACTAGTGAGGGCTGTACTGCTACACAGGGCACATCCACTAGTGAGGGCTGTACTGCTACACAGGGCACATCCACTAGTGAGGGCTGTACTGCTACACAGGGCACATCCACTAGTGAGGGCTGTACTGCTACACAGGGCACATCCACTAGTGAGGGCTGTACTGCTACAGGGCACATCCACTAGTGAGGGCTGTACTGCTACACAGGGCACATCCACTAGTGAGGGCTGTACTGCTACACAGGGCACATCCACTAGTGAGGGCTGTACTGCTACACAGGGCACATCCACTAGTGAGGGCTGTACTGCTACACAGGGCACATCCACTAGTGAGGGCTGTACTGCTACACAGGGCACATCCACTAGTGAGGGCTGTACTGCTACACAGGGCACATCCACTAGTGAGGGCTGTACTGCTACACAGGGCACATCCACTAGTGAGGGCTGTACTGCTACAGGGCACATCCACTAGTGAGGGCTGTACTGCTACACAGGGCACATCCACTAGTGAGGGCTGTACTGCTACACAGGGCACATCCACTAGTGAGGGCTGTACTGCTACACAGGGCACATCCACTAGTGAGGGCTGTACTGCTACACAGGGCACATCCACTAGTGAGGGCTGTACTGCTACACAGGGCACATCCACTAGTGAGGGCTGTACTGCTACACAGGGCACATCCACTAGTGAGGGCTGTACTGCTACACAGGGCACATCCACTAGTGAGGGCTGTACTGCTACACAGGGCACATCCACTAGTGAGGGCTGTACTGCTACACAGGGCACATCCACTAGTGAGGGCTGTACTGCTACACAGGGCACATCCACTAGTGAGGGCTGTACTGCTACACAGGGCACATCCACTAGTGAGGGCTGTACTGCTACACAGGGCACATCCACTAGTGAGGGCTGTACTGCTACACAGGGCACATCCACTAGTGAGGGCTGTACTGCTACACAGGGCACATCCACTAGTGAGGGCTGTACTGCTACACAGGGCACATCCACTAGTGAGGGCTGTACTGCTACACAGGGCACATCCACTAGTGAGGGCTGTACTGCTACACAGGGCACATCCACTAGTGAGGGCTGTACTGCTACACAGGGCACATCCACTAGTGAGGGCTGTACTGCTACACAGGGCACATCCACTAGTGAGGGCTGTACTGCTACACAGGGCACATCCACTAGTGAGGGCTGTACTGCTACACAGGGCACATCCACTAGTGAGGGCTGTACTGCTACACAGGGCACATCCACTAGTGAGGGCTGTACTGCTACACAGGGCACATCCACTAGTGAGGGCTGTACTGCTACACAGGGCACATCCACTAGTGAGGGCTGTACTGCTACACAGGGCACATCCACTAGTGAGGGCTGTACTGCTACACAGGGCACATCCACTAGTGAGGGCTGTACTGCTACACAGGGCACATCCACTAGTGAGGGCTGTACTGCTACACAGGGCACATCCACTAGTGAGGGCTGTACTGCTACACAGGGCACATCCACTAGTGAGGGCTGTACTGCTACACAGGGCACATCCACTAGTGAGGGCTGTACTGCTACACAGGGCACATCCACTAGTGAGGGCTGTACTGCTACACAGGGCACATCCACTAGTGAGGGCTGTACTGCTACACAGGGCACATCCACTAGTGAGGGCTGTACTGCTACACAGGGCACATCCACTAGTGAGGGCTGTACTGCTACACAGGGCACATCCACTAGTGAGGGCTGTACTGCTACACAGGGCACATCCACTAGTGAGGGCTGTACTGCTACACAGGGCACATCCACTAGTGAGGGCTGTACTGCTACACAGGGCACATCCACTAGTGAGGGCTGTACTGCTACACAGGGCACATCCACTAGTGAGGGCTGTACTGCTACACAGGGCACATCCACTAGTGAGGGCTGTACTGCTACACAGGGCACATCCACTAGTGAGGGCTGTACTGCTACACAGGGCACATCCACTAGTGAGGGCTGTACTGCTACACAGGGCACATCCACTAGTGAGGGCTGTACTGCTACACAGGGCACATCCACTAGTGAGGGCTGTACTGCTACACAGGGCACATCCACTAGTGAGGGCTGTACTGCTACACAGGGCACATCCACTAGTGAGGGCTGTACTGCTACACAGGGCACATCCACTAGTGAGGGCTGTACTGCTACACAGGGCACATCCACTAGTGAGGGCTGTACTGCTACACAGGGCACATCCACTAGTGAGGGCTGTACTGCTACACAGGGCACATCCACTAGTGAGGGCTGTACTGCTACACAGGGCACATCCACTAGTGAGGGCTGTACTGCTACACAGGGCACATCCACTAGTGAGGGCTGTACTGCTACACAGGGCACATCCACTAGTGAGGGCTGTACTGCTACACAGGGCACATCCACTAGTGAGGGCTGTACTGCTACACAGGGCACATCCACTAGTGAGGGCTGTACTGCTACACAGGGCACATCCACTAGTGAGGGCTGTACTGCTACACAGGGCACATCCACTAGTGAGGGCTGTACTGCTACACAGGGCACATCCACTAGTGAGGGCTGTACTGCTACACAGGGCACATCCACTAGTGAGGGCTGTACTGCTACACAGGGCACATCCACTAGTGAGGGCTGTACTGCTACACAGGGCACATCCACTAGTGAGGGCTGTACTGCTACACAGGGCACATCCACTAGTGAGGGCTGTACTGCTACACAGGGCACATCCACTAGTGAGGGCTGTACTGCTACACAGGGCACATCCACTAGTGAGGGCTGTACTGCTACACAGGGCACATCCACTAGTGAGGGCTGTACTGCTACACAGGGCACATCCACTAGTGAGGGCTGTACTGCTACACAGGGCACATCCACTAGTGAGGGCTGTACTGCTACACAGGGCACATCCACTAGTGAGGGCTGTACTGCTACACAGGGCACATCCACTAGTGAGGGCTGTACTGCTACACAGGGCACATCCACTAGTGAGGGCTGTACTGCTACACAGGGCACATCCACTAGTGAGGGCTGTACTGCTACACAGGGCACATCCACTAGTGAGGGCTGTACTGCTACACAGGGCACATCCACTAGTGAGGGCTGTACTGCTACACAGGGCACATCCACTAGTGAGGGCTGTACTGCTACACAGGGCACATCCACTAGTGAGGGCTGTACTGCTACACAGGGCACATCCACTAGTGAGGGCTGTACTGCTACACAGGGCACATCCACTAGTGAGGGCTGTACTGCTACACAGGGCACATCCACTAGTGAGGGCTGTACTGCTACACAGGGCACATCCACTAGTGAGGGCTGTACTGCTACACAGGGCACATCCACTAGTGAGGGCTGTACTGCTACACAGGGCACATCCACTAGTGAGGGCTGTACTGCTACACAGGGCACATCCACTAGTGAGGGCTGTACTGCTACACAGGGCACATCCACTAGTGAGGGCTGTACTGCTACACAGGGCACATCCACTAGTGAGGGCTGTACTGCTACACAGGGCACATCCACTAGTGAGGGCTGTACTGCTACACAGGGCACATCCACTAGTGAGGGCTGTACTGCTACACAGGGCACATCCACTAGTGAGGGCTGTACTGCTACACAGGGCACATCCACTAGTGAGGGCTGTACTGCTACACAGGGCACATCCACTAGTGAGGGCTGTACTGCTACACAGGGCACATCCACTAGTGAGGGCTGTACTGCTACACAGGGCACATCCACTAGTGAGGGCTGTACTGCTACACAGGCACATCCACTAGTGAGGGCTGTACTGCTACACAGGGCACATCCACTAGTGAGGGCTGTACTGCTACACAGGGCACATCCACTAGTGAGGGCTGTACTGCTACACAGGGCACATCCACTAGTGAGGGCTGTACTGCTACACAGGGCACATCCACTAGTGAGGGCTGTACTGCTACACAGGGCACATCCACTAGTGAGGGCTGTACTGCTACACAGGGCACATCCACTAGTGAGGGCTGTACTGCTACACAGGGCACATCCACTAGTGAGGGCTGTACTGCTACACAGGGCACATCCACTAGTGAGGGCTGTACTGCTACACAGGGCACATCCACTAGTGAGGGCTGTACTGCTACACAGGGCACATCCACTAGTGAGGGCTGTACTGCTACACAGGGCACATCCACTAGTGAGGCTGTACTGCTACACAGGGCACATCCACTAGTGAGGGCTGTACTGCTACACAGGGCACATCCACTAGTGAGGGCTGTACTGCTACACAGGCACATCCACTAGTGAGGGCTGTACTGCTACACAGGGCACATCCACTAGTGAGGCTGTACTGCTACACAGGGCACATCCACTAGTGAGGGCTGTACTGCTACACAGGGCACATCCACTAGTGAGGGCTGTACTGCTACACAGGGCACATCCACTAGTGAGGGCTGTACTGCTACACAGGGCACATCCACTAGTGAGGGCTGTACTGCTACACAGGGCACATCCACTAGTGAGGGCTGTACTGCTACACAGGGCACATCCACTAGTGAGGGCTGTACTGCTACACAGGGCACATCCACTAGTGAGGGCTGTACTGCTACACAGGCACATCCACTAGTGAGGGCTGTACTGCTACACAGGGCACATCCACTAGTGAGGGCTGTACTGCTACACAGGGCACATCCACTAGTGAGGGCTGTACTGCTACACAGGGCACATCCACTAGTGAGGGCTGTACTGCTACACAGGGCACATCCACTAGTGAGGGCTGTACTGCTACACAGGGCACATCCACTAGTGAGGGCTGTACTGCTACACAGGGCACATCCACTAGTGAGGGCTGTACTGCTACACAGGGCACATCCACTAGTGAGGGCTGTACTGCTACACAGGGCACATCCACTAGTGAGGGCTGTACTGCTACACAGGGCACATCCACTAGTGAGGGCTGTACTGCTACACAGGGCACATCCACTAGTGAGGGCTGTACTGCTACACAGGGCACATCCACTAGTGAGGGCTGTACTGCTACACAGGGCACATCCACTAGTGAGGGCTGTACTGCTACACAGGGCACATCCACTAGTGAGGGCTGTACTGCTACACAGGGCACATCCACTAGTGAGGGCTGTACTGCTACACAGGGCACATCCACTAGTGAGGGCTGTACTGCTACACAGGGCACATCCACTAGTGAGGGCTGTACTGCTACACAGGGCACATCCACTAGTGAGGGCTGTACTGCTACACAGGGCACATCCACTAGTGAGGGCTGTACTGCTACACAGGGCACATCCACTAGTGAGGGCTGTACTGCTACACAGGGCACATCCACTAGTGAGGGCTGTACTGCTACACAGGGCACATCCACTAGTGAGGGCTGTACTGCTACACAGGGCACATCCACTAGTGAGGGCTGTACTGCTACACAGGGCACATCCACTAGTGAGGGCTGTACTGCTACACAGGGCACATCCACTAGTGAGGGCTGTACTGCTACACAGGGCACATCCACTAGTGAGGGCTGTACTGCTACACAGGGCACATCCACTAGTGAGGGCTGTACTGCTACACAGGGCACATCCACTAGTGAGGGCTGTACTGCTACACAGGGCACATCCACTAGTGAGGGCTGTACTGCTACACAGGCACATCCACTAGTGAGGGCTGTACTGCTACACAGGGCACATCCACTAGTGAGGGCTGTACTGCTACACAGGGCACATCCACTAGTGAGGGCTGTACTGCTACACAGGGCACATCCACTAGTGAGGGCTGTACTGCTACACAGGGCACATCCACTAGTGAGGGCTGTACTGCTACACAGGGCACATCCACTAGTGAGGGCTGTACTGCTACACAGGGCACATCCACTAGTGAGGGCTGTACTGCTACACAGGGCACATCCACTAGTGAGGGCTGTACTGCTACACAGGGCACATCCACTAGTGAGGGCTGTACTGCTACACAGGGCACATCCACTAGTGAGGGCTGTACTGCTACACAGGGCACATCCACTAGTGAGGGCTGTACTGCTACACAGGGCACATCCACTAGTGAGGGCTGTACTGCTACACAGGGCACATCCACTAGTGAGGGCTGTACTGCTACACAGGGCACATCCACTAGTGAGGGCTGTACTGCTACACAGGGCACATCCACTAGTGAGGGCTGTACTGCTACACAGGGCACATCCACTAGTGAGGGCTGTACTGCTACACAGGGCACATCCACTAGTGAGGGCTGTACTGCTACACAGGGCACATCCACTAGTGAGGGCTGTACTGCTACACAGGGCACATCCACTAGTGAGGGCTGTACTGCTACAGGGCACATCCACTAGTGAGGGCTGTACTGCTACACAGGGCACATCCACTAGTGAGGGCTGTACTGCTACACAGGGCACATCCACTAGTGAGGGCTGTACTGCTACACAGGGCACATCCACTAGTGAGGGCTGTACTGCTACACAGGGCACATCCACTAGTGAGGGCTGTACTGCTACACAGGGCACATCCACTAGTGAGGGCTGTACTGCTACACAGGGCACATCCACTAGTGAGGGCTGTACTGCTACACAGGGCACATCCACTAGTGAGGGCTGTACTGCTACACAGGGCACATCCACTAGTGAGGGCTGTACTGCTACACAGGGCACATCCACTAGTGAGGGCTGTACTGCTACACAGGGCACATCCACTAGTGAGGGCTGTACTGCTACACAGGGCACATCCACTAGTGAGGGCTGTACTGCTACACAGGGCACATCCACTAGTGAGGGCTGTACTGCTACACAGGGCACATCCACTAGTGAGGGCTGTACTGCTACACAGGGCACATCCACTAGTGAGGGCTGTACTGCTACACAGGGCACATCCACTAGTGAGGGCTGTACTGCTACACAGGGCACATCCACTAGTGAGGGCTGTACTGCTACACAGGGCACATCCACTAGTGAGGGCTGTACTGCTACACAGGGCACATCCACTAGTGAGGGCTGTACTGCTACACAGGGCACATCCACTAGTGAGGGCTGTACTGCTACACAGGGCACATCCACTAGTGAGGGCTGTACTGCTACACAGGGCACATCCACTAGTGAGGGCTGTACTGCTACACAGGGCACATCCACTAGTGAGGGCTGTACTGCTACACAGGGCACATCCACTAGTGAGGGCTGTACTGCTACACAGGGCACATCCACTAGTGAGGGCTGTACTGCTACACAGGGCACATCCACTAGTGAGGGCTGTACTGCTACACAGGGCACATCCACTAGTGAGGGCTGTACTGCTACACAGGGCACATCCACTAGTGAGGGCTGTACTGCTACACAGGGCACATCCACTAGTGAGGGCTGTACTGCTACACAGGGCACATCCACTAGTGAGGGCTGTACTGCTACACAGGGCACATCCACTAGTGAGGCTGTACTGCTACACAGGGCACATCCACTAGTGAGGGCTGTACTGCTACACAGGGCACATCCACTAGTGAGGGCTGTACTGCTACACAGGGCACATCCACTAGTGAGGGCTGTACTGCTACACAGGGCACATCCACTAGTGAGGGCTGTACTGCTACACAGGGCACATCCACTAGTGAGGGCTGTACTGCTACACAGGGCACATCCACTAGTGAGGGCTGTACTGCTACACAGGGCACATCCACTAGTGAGGGCTGTACTGCTACACAGGGCACATCCACTAGTGAGGGCTGTACTGCTACACAGGGCACATCCACTAGTGAGGGCTGTACTGCTACACAGGGCACATCCACTAGTGAGGGCTGTACTGCTACACAGGGCACATCCACTAGTGAGGGCTGTACTGCTACACAGGGCACATCCACTAGTGAGGCTGTACTGCTACACAGGGCACATCCACTAGTGAGGGCTGTACTGCTACACAGGGCACATCCACTAGTGAGGGCTGTACTGCTACACAGGGCACATCCACTAGTGAGGGCTGTACTGCTACACAGGGCACATCCACTAGTGAGGGCTGTACTGCTACACAGGGCACATCCACTAGTGAGGGCTGTACTGCTACACAGGGCACATCCACTAGTGAGGGCTGTACTGCTACACAGGGCACATCCACTAGTGAGGGCTGTACTGCTACACAGGGCACATCCACTAGTGAGGGCTGTACTGCTACACAGGGCACATCCACTAGTGAGGGCTGTACTGCTACACAGGGCACATCCACTAGTGAGGCTGTACTGCTACACAGGGCACATCCACTAGTGAGGGCTGTACTGCTACACAGGGCACATCCACTAGTGAGGGCTGTACTGCTACACAGGGCACATCCACTAGTGAGGGCTGTACTGCTACACAGGGCACATCCACTAGTGAGGGCTGTACTGCTACACAGGGCACATCCACTAGTGAGGGCTGTACTGCTACACAGGGCACATCCACTAGTGAGGGCTGTACTGCTACACAGGGCACATCCACTAGTGAGGGCTGTACTGCTACACAGGGCACATCCACTAGTGAGGCTGTACTGCTACACAGGGCACATCCACTAGTGAGGGCTGTACTGCTACACAGGGCACATCCACTAGTGAGGGCTGTACTGCTACACAGGCACATCCACTAGTGAGGGCTGTACTGCTACACAGGGCACATCCACTAGTGAGGGCTGTACTGCTACACAGGGCACATCCACTAGTGAGGGCTGTACTGCTACACAGGGCACATCCACTAGTGAGGGCTGTACTGCTACACAGGGCACATCCACTAGTGAGCTGTACTGCTACACAGGGCACATCCACTAGTGAGGGCTGTACTGCTACACAGGGCACATCCACTAGTGAGGGCTGTACTGCTACACAGGGCACATCCACTAGTGAGGGCTGTACTGCTACACAGGGCACATCCACTAGTGAGGGCTGTACTGCTACACAGGGCACATCCACTAGTGAGGGCTGTACTGCTACACAGGGCACATCCACTAGTGAGGCTGTACTGCTACACAGGGCACATCCACTAGTGAGGGCTGTACTGCTACACAGGGCACATCCACTAGTGAGGGCTGTACTGCTACACAGGGCACATCCACTAGTGAGGGCTGTACTGCTACACAGGGCACATCCACTAGTGAGGGCTGTACTGCTACACAGGGCACATCCACTAGTGAGGGCTGTACTGCTACACAGGGCACATCCACTAGTGAGGGCTGTACTGCTACACAGGGCACATCCACTAGTGAGGGCTGTACTGCTACACAGGGCACATCCACTAGTGAGGGCTGTACTGCTACACAGGGCACATCCACTAGTGAGGGCTGTACTAGAATAGTCCAGTCTTCTGATTTTGCTGATCTCTGGGCTTTGTCTTGGTTCCTGTGCTATCCATACCCTTATTTGGATAAGAGGAAGCTTCTTTGTCTCACCAGTGGGAGTGGGGAGCACTGAACAACCTATTTGTCCCTAGAGGATTGGTTCCAGCCCAGAAACTTGTAGTTTATTGGCCATTTTGGGTCAATTCCTGGCTCTTTTCAACCCCCTGCTATAAAGCCCGCCGCTTTTACGCTTTTAGCCGATGAAGCAAAGCTGCTCATAGAGCAGCATAGGGCAGCGCCGGTTAATCAAGTTTAAACTATTTCTGGCTCCGTAAAGTCTGCTCTTCAATTTTTCCCTTAGAACTGTTCTACTTGCAGTCTATACAGCCTATACTCTATCTGAAAAGCTCAGCACTTGCTCCTAAAGCATTTATTTGTACAAGTAAAGCACTCTTAAACAAAAGAAAGTACTTCATTCACCTAAATTCCCTTGAGTACCCATTTCCCTATAGGTCCTTTCTGACTCAGTTACACAGCAATCTTTTTCACTATTTCTAGCATGTCGAAGGGTCAGTTGCTAGCGTCCTCTCCTGTTCAGCTGGTGAATCTAGGAATCTTGAGGCAATGTTACAATTGCCTCATGTACACAGACAACCCTCTCCTCCTCCCAACAAATACAAATATATGCGAGAGATGCAACTATATAGCCAAACTGGAGGCTGAGCTCCTCAATTCAGTACTGGCAAGACCAGTCAGGAGGAGAAGGTAACCACGCACACCACAAACCCAGTCTCACATAGAACTATCACAATTGCAAACCAAACACATAAACACACAAAAACATACTGAGGTGCTGATTAAAAATCTACCAAAACAAAAAGAGGCCTCCCCCAACGCC
>NC_056739.1:933668114-933697165 GCF_019279795.1 Protopterus annectens
CCCCATAGCCTCTTGAGTTAGCCTCCCTTCCCACTAGATCTGCTATCCCTGATAGCCTTGGCTGCAGGATAGCCTTTGCCCACTAGGTGGCACTCTCCTCCCAGGCCTAATCTCCTTGAACAACTATCTTCCAATCTTAAATTATAGAACTCAGACATTCACTTCCTAATATATCTATCTATCTGGCAGACCCACTATACCCCTTTTTACTAAACATTTCTCTACTGCACAACCCTACCATCTCCCTTAAACTTACCTTAACAGTCAGCACTCCACTGATTGTTTTCTGAAAATTTAGTCTTTCACTGGCACTTCCCATCCTACCCTGTGGCTCACTCCCTCCCTACTCTGCCCCCAAATCTCACCCACCCCCAGTAATCCTACCTTTATACTACCCTAACCGCACCCCCCCTAATTGCTCTGCCACTCCCACAAATCACATTCCTCCAACTACAATTCTTCCTTCCCGTACACCCAACTCCCACTCCCAACCCATCAAAACTCACTCTCTTCTATTACCCCACCCATACTCTCTATCCCAATTACTACCTTACCCCATAATGTCTCCACTAACTCCCACCATATCTCCACAACCTAGACCACATCACTACCTCATACCCCCACTTCCCATACTTTATCTTCTCACCACCTATGAATTCCACCATCTTCCTAACACTCAACACCCTAATTCAATTACCACCACTAGTATCCAACCACACACCCCACACAAATACTTCCCCACCTCATCTCCAATTCCAGTACTCCAAAAGCTCTCCACCCCATACGACCTACATATTTAAACTCTAGGACTAAAAACTATCACCAACTCCTACTAAAGATCACCAAACTCATAAGAAGTATATTAGCTACCCTAATAGTCGACGGCAATATCCACCCTAACCCAGACCCAAATTCACAGGCTACTACTAACCCCACAAATAGTACTCCTTCTAACCTAAGAAGCACATATCATGCCCCTAACTGTCACCTAAATATTAGAATAAGGAAATCTACTACCTGCATTCCCTCCTGGACATTATCTCCCATGATCTATGCTGTCTTACAGAAACCTGGTTCAAGCCCACTATCCCTAATAATGAAATTATACCCCCTAACTACAGTATAACAAGACTGAACCGGAAAGGTAGAAAAGGAGGCAGAGTAGCCATCCTTTATAAATCCACTCTTGAGGTATCCACAATTGCCATCTCACAAGAACTAACAACTACCAACTCTGAAACAATCATCTCAAAAGTCCAACTTAACAAACACAAATCTATAATCATAGTATGTACCTATGTTCCCCCAGGCAACAACATAGACACCTTAGAATGCACCCTCCAATGGTTATCCACTAACCACTCCCAAGAAACAATTATTCTCGGGGACTTCAATATCGACTGGCTAACATGTTCATCAAACTTCCCCACCACCCATATCAACTTATATGGTTTCTCCCAGATAATTACTTCCCCCACTAGAATCAATAAACCCAACAATAAGGAAAGTATTCGAGATTGGATCTTAATAAATAATAACCCTCAGTTATACAAATCAGGTACCCTACCTGAGGACATGAGTGACCACCTCTTAACCTATATAATCAGGAAAAAGGATTACATGTCTCAACAAACTACCTTTAAAACACTTAAGTATACAAAAAACTTTAACCTAACTTGTTTCCAAGCCGAACTTAACTCATGCAAATGGGACAATCTTAAAGTACTCCCCCTTGACGAAGCTGTCTCAGAATTAAATGCTAGATTCTTTGCCATCTTAGACAGACATGCTGCCACACAAACAATCAAAACCAAAAACAAAACTGCGCCATTGCTAACCAATAGTATTAGACAAAAAATTATTGCTAGAAACAAAGCTTGGACCTCCTGGAGAGCCACCAAATGCCCACAAGCCCACATTAGATACAAACAAATGAGAAATGAAACAAAAAGGTCTATTGTGTCAGATAAACAAAACTAGTACTTAAATTTACAGCAAAAACACCAAAATCAACCCCAAAAATTCTGGTCATGTCTGAATAAACTGCTCCACCCAGGAAAATCAGCAACCCCCACCCCCTCAACTACCCTACAGCTACCTCCTAAGAGTGTTGCAATGACCTGTAATACTTTCTTCACATAAACAGTCCAGTCACTTGCTAACAACCTATCTCCCATCTCCTCTACTACTACTGCACCCACTCAGGCAAATATCCCACCCTTTTAATTTGATCCTATACCCACAGTCTATATTAAATCCTTGCTTAAAAAAACTAAAACCCACCACTCTGGCAGTAGACCTACTTCCTGCAGAGTTTCTGCAAAAGTCTGCTAATGAAGTAGCATACCCTATCTCCATCCTTAGCAAATGTACTATACAAGAATCCCACATCCCCTCCATCTGGAAAATCTCACACATTATTCCTCTTCATAAAGGGGGAACCTCCACAGAACTACTATAGACCTATAGCCATACTATCTCCCTTAGCCAAAATAATGGAAAAATGCATACACAAGCAAATTCTAACACACCTTACTCAGAATACTCTACTAGCACCAACCCAGCATGGATTTAGACCTGCACATAGTACAACTACTGTCCTTCTCTCCTTTTCTCACACAATAAATCACAACCGTAGTCAAAATAAGCTCTCTTCTGCCATCTTTCTCGATCTTTCAAAAGCATTCAACATGGTAAATCACCACCTACTCCTAGACTCTCTAAAATCACTTTCCTTAGACAACCCAGTAATCAACTGGTTCCACTCTTACCTCCATGGCAGTCAACAAGCTGTTATATGGAAAGACAATCTATCCCCCCTTTTACCTGTCAGCCTTGGAGTACCCCAAGGCTCTATATTGTGTCCCCTCCTTTTCACTATTTTCATAAACGACCTACCCAATGTTATCCCAGATACAACTTGTATACAGTATGCAGACGACGCCACACGTATCTGCTCTGCCTCCAATCCCACAGAACTACAATCCCTATCCCAAATCACCTTCAATAAAGTAGAAAGCTGGCTGAATAATCATCACCTCCTGCTTAACCCAAACAAAACCAAACTTCTTCTTTTCTCCCCTACCCGTAATTTAACATTACCAAAAATTACAATTTCATCTAACAATGGCACCATAATCTCCCCTGAACCTTACACTAAAGTACTTGGAGTTATCATTGATAATAATCTGAAGTATGACGCCCATATAGGCAAAACCATAAAATCAGTTAACAAAAAATAGGCTCCTTGTTTAGGATTAAACAATTCTTAATTCCATCTGCCAGAACTGCCATAGCTCGGACACATCTGCTGTCAACCCTTCTCTACACCTCACCATCCTTACACATCTAAGTAAATCAAACCTTAACAAAATCAATACCCCCTATAATAATATAGCTAGATTTGCCACAGGGCCAGCCTATAGAACCCACCACTGTCAAAATCTCCATAAACAAGGCTGGCTAGAACTACCCAATCAGCTCTTTTATAACCAACTCATAGTTATACATAAACCCCTCTATCTACCTACCAGTACTCCCACTCTATCTAATATTATTAACCCCTACAGCAACCTAGCATCCCTCCGCTCATCTAACAGAATGCTAGTACCAACAACCAAAGTCAACAACTCAGCTGGTGAATCTTTATTCTCCAATTCTGCTGGAAAAAAATGGAACATACTTCCTGTTGAACTAACAACTATACCCCCCTGCCCCAATTAAAAACATCCCTAAAGATCTATCTAAACAGGGATTGGCTATGTACATGTCTTAATCCAGACTAACCAGAAAATAACAAATAGGTAAGAAAATACATAGTTATGTCCAGGTCTCCACCTAAACTAACCTAAACAAAATATATTTTTTATGACAAAGATAAGATAAGCTTAGCTCATAGAGGTGAAATACCCATTAATAACCTTCCTCAACCCAAACAACATACACTTCTCTACAAACTTTAGAATCCTATTATCAGGAATATAGCTTGATTCCTACCTATTCTGAGCCTACACTCTTCTCCCCCCCCCCTATATTATATTCACTAAAACTTTCCTTCTTAGTTAACCACCTTTTATCTTAACTAGCATTCTTACACTCAACCTTGAAATACGTCTTTCTCTCTTACACACCTCTAACATATATAATGTTATCTCTATATGACTACCATAAACCCACAATGTTTGCTTCAATTACATGGAACCTTGACTATAAATTTTTAGTGATTTCTTAAATGTGTTGATTTCTATGTAACTATATACTTAAGTGTCAATTATTTGCAATGTGGAGCTTTTGTCCCCGGCCTCCGCTGAAAATGGACTTGTATCCAGTCGGACTATCCCGGTTAACAAATGTAAAATAAATAAATAAATATAAATAAATGGTTATAGCAAACAGTTATTCTCCCAATAAAAGTCCTGCTACCATGACATGCAAAGTAGAGAAATATAAATTAGAGAGTTATAAGATGCTTTCTCATCAACACTATAGCACCTTTAGAAGTAAAATAGGATGTTGTTATGGCATCTTTATGAGGTATAGTCTAATTGAGTCTTTGGAACCTACAGATGTACAATTTGATGTTCACATGACTACTACACTAGTATCTTTCATTTATTGGCCATGTCAATGCTAGAGTGAAGAATAGAAGTGTTTGACCTTTATTTAAAATCTTTTAGAATTCTTTGCAAAAATAATCAGGTAAAATAAATTCTGGCCAGAGCAACTGAAGCTGACAAATAGGATTCACAGAGTCTGGAACTTGGGACATTAAAATATATTATATATATATATATATATATATATATATATATATATATATATATAATGTACATGAATTGCATCTTAATCTACCTGTCTTTCACAAGAGGAAAATCATGCAGGGATGGTATTTTCTTCTCATGATCACAGTGCTTTCTGATAAAGAAAAAAAATGCCCATGTAGGAAGTGTCTTGGGCCATGACACATATAGTATAATTTAATGGCAAATGAATGATTCAAATATTGATCACTTTCTATAAGTGCAATTAAAGCTGCATACCAATTAACAGACAAAGAAATAAAAGTATAGAAGGAACAAAAATAAAAATGGAAGAACACATAGCAGTCTATAAACTAAAGACAAAAATGACATTAAGAATAAAAAGTTATCAAATCACAAACAAATCACAGTACTTTGATTTTAAAAAAGGAAAACAACTTAGAAATCTTGTTTATATGCAAGAAGGAATTAGAAATAGAATGTGACTTTTTATTTAAAAAAATAAAAAAATATGATTTGCAACAGAAAATCCTGCAATGCCTTTCCCAAGTCATGATATTTATTAAAGATTTATCTCTTGGATGTTATTATCAACAGGACTTCACCAGAATAATCAAGGAAGAAAACTTACATCTTTTTATAAACACTCAAGTATCTCTGTTACTGTTCCTGTGATTTGAGTGTGACCCTTTCTCTCAGCTGTGATGTTATTTCAGACTAGACAACCAGCTATGCAGACACCTGTTTAATTTGTGTTTCTGCTTAGAAGAAGTGTGCATTGTTAAAATAATGAGTACAAGGAACTGACACAAATAACAAAAACAATCACATGATATCTGAGTGTTTATTTAAGGGCATGGTTTTACTTCCTTGATTGTCCTGAAGAAGTCCTGATGTCAATAGGATGAAAGCTCTCTAAACCTTTAATAAATATAGGGATTTTGGAGAAGCATTGTAGTATTTTTTATTGATTATTGTCTGTTTTCTGAAATCCACAATTTCTCTCTGCTGTTATTTAGTTACAAAAATATTGCTTGTGTAATAGGAATAATGCATACAAGGGGTATATGTCAAGCTGCAATTCAGTCATACCTGGTTTGAGCTTTTAATCCCATAATAACACAAACAACCAGCAAGTCATATATTTATATTCTATAAATAAGAAAAAAAAGAGATAATTTTATGAAGTCAGAAGTTGTTTGCATGTATTCAAACTCCCCCTAAAAAAGACTCCTATCACTGCATAGGTAGGATAAATCTCATATAAGGATAAAAATGCTAATATGCATTGTTGGTACAAACTATTATTAAATTACCTGGCCTTTCAAATGAGTGAAATCCACCATAATAATGATGCAATCCTTTTAACAATAGAATTAAAAGCCAATAGCATCAGCACAGAAGGGATAAAATCACTGTAATCAGTATCACACACTGGCTATCTGTTTCACAACAATTTGGAACAGTAACAGAGACATCTACTCTGTCTTATAGAAACCTGTCTCAAGCCCACTATCCCTGATAATGAAATTATATCCCCTAACTACAATATAACAAGACTGGACTGGAAAGGTAGAAAAGGAGGCGGAGTAGCCATCCTTTATAAATCCACTCTTGAGGTATCCACAATTACCACCTCACAAGAACTAACAACTACCAACTCTGAAACAATCATCTCAAAAGTCCAACTTAACAAACACAATTCTATAATCATAGTATGTACCTATGTTCCCCCAGGCAACAACATAGACACCTTAGAATGTACCCTCCAATGGTTATCCACTATCCACCCCCAAGAAACAATTATTCTCAGGGACTTCAATATCGACTGGCTAACATGTTCATCAAACTTCCCCACCACACATATCAACTTATATGGTTTCTCCCGGATAATTACTTCCCCCACTAAAATTAATAAACCCAACAATAAGGAAAGTATTCAAGATTGGATCTTAATAAATAACAACCCTCAGTTATACAAATCAGGTACCCTACCTGAGGACATGAGTGACCACCTCTTAACCTATATAATCAGGAAAAAGGATGACATGTCTCAACTAACTACCTTTAAAACACTTAGGTATACAAAAAACTTTAACCTAACTTGTTTCCAAGCCGAACTTAACTCATGCAAATGGGACAGTCTTAAAGTACTCCCCCTTTACGAAGCTGTCTCAGAATTAAATGTTAGATTCTTTGCCATCTTAGACAGACATACGGCCACACGAACAATTAAAACCAAAAACAAAACTGCTCCATTGCTAACCAATAGTACTAGACAAAAAATGATTGCTATAAACAAAGCTTGGACCTCCTGGAGAGCCACCAAATGCCCACAAGCCCACATTAGATACAAACAAATGAGAAATAAAACAAAAAGGTCTATTGTGTCAGACAAACAAAACTACTACTTAAATTTACAGCAAAACACCAAAATCAACCCCAAAAATTCTGGTCATGTCTGAATAAACTGCTCCACCCAGGCAAATCAGCAACCCCCACCCCCTCAACTACCCTACAGCTACCTGCTAAGAGTGTTGCAATGACCTTTAATACTTTCTTCACAGAAACAGTCCAGTCCCTTGCTAACAACCTATCTCCTATCTCCTCTACTACTACCGCACCCACTCAGGTAAATATCCCACCCTTTAAATTTGATCCTATACCCACAGACTATATTAAATCCTTGCTTAAAAAACTAAAACCCACCACTCTGGCAGTAGACCTACTTCCTGCAGAGTTTCTGCAAAAGTCCGCTAATGAAATAGCATACCCTATCTCCATCCTTAGCAACTGTACTATACAAGAATCCCACATCCCCTCCATCTGGAAAATCTCACACATTATTCCTCTTCATGAAGGGGGAACCTCCACAGAACTCTCTAACTATAGACCTATAGCCATACTATTTCCCTTAGCCAAAATAATGGAAAAATGCATACACAAGCAAATTCTAACACACCTTACTCAGAATACTCTACTAGCACCAACCCAGCATGGATTTAGACCTGCACATAGTACAACTACTGCCCTTCTCTCCTTTTCTCACACAATAAATCACAACCGTATTCAAAATAAGCTCTCTTCTGCCCTCTTTATCGATCTTTCAAAAGCATTCAACCAGAATCACCACCTACTCCTAGACTCTCTAAAATCACTTTCCTTAGACAACCCAATAATTAACTGATTCCACTCTTATCTCCCTGGCGAACAACAAGCTGTTATATGGAAATACAATCTATCCCCCCTTCTACCTGTCAACCTTGGAGTACACCAAGGTTCTATATTGTGTCCCCTCCTTTTCACTATTTTCATAAATGACCTACCCAATGTTATCCCAGATACAACTTGTATACAGTATGCAGACGACGCCACACTTATCTGCTCTGCCTCCACTCCAACAGAACTACAATCCTTATCCCAAATCACCTTCAATAAAGTAGAAAACTGGCTGAATAATTATCACCTCCTGCTTAACCCAAATAAAACCAGACTTCTTCTTTTCTCCCCTACCCATAATTTAACATTACCAAAAATTACAATTTCATCTAACAATGGCACCATAGTCTCCCCTGAACCTTACACTAAACTACTTGGAGTTATCATTTATAATAATCTGATGTATGACGCCCATGTAGACAAAACCATAAAATCAGTTAACAAAAAAATAGGCTCCTTTATAGGATTAAACAATTCTTAATCCCATCTGCCAGAACTGCCATAGCTTGGACACATATGCTGTCAACCCTTCTCTACGCCTCACCCTTCCTTACAAATCTAAGTAAATCAAACCTTAACAAAATCAATACCCCCTATAACAATATAGCTAGATTTGCCACAGGGTCAACCTATAGAACCCACTACTGTCAAAATCTTCACAAACTAGGCTGGCTAGAACTACCCAATCAGCTCCATTATAACCAACTCATAGTTATACATAAAACCCTCTATCTACCTACCAGTACTCCCACTCTGGCTAATATTATTCCCCCTATAGCAACCTAGCATCCCTCCGCTCATCTAACAGAATGCTAGTACAAACAACCAAAACCAACAACTCAGATGGTAAATCTTTATTCTCCAACTCTGCTAAAAAAAATGGAACCTACTTCCTGCTGAACTAACAACTATACCCTCCCTGCCTCAATTTAAAACATCCCTAAAGATCTATCTAAACAGGGATTGGCTATGTCCATGTCTTAACCCAGACTAACCAAAAAATAACAAATAGGTAAGAAAATACATAGTCATGTCCATGTCTCCACCTAGACTAACCCAAAAAAAAATATTTTTTATGACAAAGATAAGATAAACTTAGCTCACAGAGGTGAAATACCCATTAATAACCTTCCCCAACCCAAACAACATACACTTCTCTACAAAGTTTAGAATTCTATTATCAGGAATATAGCTTGATTCCTACCAATTCTGAGCCTACACTCCCCCCCCCCCTATATTATATTCACTAAAACTTTCCTTCTTAGCTAACCACCTTTTATCTTAACTAGCATTCTTACACTCATCCTTGAAATACATATCTTTCTCTCTTACACACTTCTAACATGTATAATGGTATCTCTATATTACTACCATAAACCCACAATGTTTGCTTTAATTACATGGAACCTTGACTATAAATTGTTAGTGATTTCTTAAATGTTTTGATTTCTATGTAACTATATACTTAAGTGTCAATTATTTGCAATGTGGAGCTTTTCTCACCGTGCCTCCACTGAAAATAGACTTGTATCCAGTCAGACTATCCTGGTTAACAAATGTAAAATAAATAAATAAATATAAATAAATGGTTATAGCAAACAGTTATTCCCCAATTAAAAGTCCTGCTACCATGACATGCAAAGTAGATAAATATAAATTAGAGAGTTATAAGATACTTTCTCATCAAGACTATAGCCCCTGTAGAAGTAAAATAGGATGTTGTTATGGCATCTTTATGAGGTATAGTCTAATTGAGTCTTTGGAACCTACAGATGTACAATTTGATGTTCACTTGGCTATTGCACTAGTATCTTTCATTTATTGGCTATGTCAATGCTAGAGTGAAGAACAGAAGTGTTTGACATTTATTTAAGATATTTTAGAATTCTTTGCAAAAATAATCAGGTAAAATAAATTCTGGCCAGAGCAACTGAAGCTGACAAATAGGATTCACAGAGTCTGGAACTTGGGACATTAAAATATATTATATATATATAATGTACATGAATTGCATCTTAATCTACCTGTCTTTCACAAGAGGAAAATCATGCAGGGATGGTATTTTGTTCTCATGATCACAGTGCTTTCTGATAAAGAAAAAATGCCCATGTAGGAAGTGTCTTGGGCCATGACACATATAGTATAATTTAATGGCAAATCATTCTGAAGTATGAAAAATGTCCTTACTGTCTATTATTTGATATAGCTCATGTAGAAGAACGAAAAAGAACCCAGTGTTTATCTTAACCATAACTATGAAGTAAAATTTCTGCAATTAAATCCATAAAGATTTTTCAGGCCTAGTGACTGCCTGGTAAGTCCTGGTATAAAAAAGGAAATGCAATATGAAACAGCATAAATATGTACTTGCTGTGATTCTGCTTCAGGATAACTGACAAACTGACAGTGAAGGCATTCATTGAAATATCTGCTGTCTGTTGTCGTTTGAGGTCTAAAAATTATTGTATAGTGCATGGAGCTCAGTAATTATGCTTGAATATTCAGAAAAAATGCAAACTAGTTAAGAGCCACTATAATGTGAGACCAAGTTTTAACAAACCACTGCTTAACTTGTTAAGATCAAGTCTCATATTAGCTAGTCAGTTCTGCCACTACTGACCTGCAATGATAGAGGCAAAATAAAAAAAGAAACACAGATTTGTTTTTGCCTGCTGTCCTACCAATAATGCGTCCCTCACGTCCTCTCATAAACTTAGGAAGTAGCCAGAATAACAAGATATGTGTTCAACAGTATTTTCTTAAGGATTCGAAATCTGAAACTGAAATGTCATTAGTGACTTCAGTCCTTAGAGATTTGTCTGAAAATTAAATATTTTATGAGGAACAGACAAAACATATAAGGCAAAAATCTGGACATGTGAGAGGCATGCCAAGGTGAGTGTAAACATAAAGACATAAAGGACTGCATTACACCGTCTTCCTGACAGGGCTTGCTAAGTGGCTTTACAATTTGGTAAAACACTTAGCATAAAAAGCTCCTATCACTACAAAGAATTATGATTGAGTCTTTGAGCATAATCTTTAATTATATGCTCTTGAAATGGATGCCAAGGCATGCTTGTCATAAGCACAAAATAAGCAGGTTATGATCAGCAAACCACTCGTTATCCTCTGTGTTATGTCTGAAATACTGTCTTACCATTCACCCTTTCCTTTGTAGCTTGAAATACATTATTTAATATATTTTATATATGTTTTCATACCTTACTTTTACTGATTTTCTTTTAAGTGACAGTGTACTTTCCTAGTAAGGGAACCATGCTATTTTGAGCTTGTTATTTCATACCCCAGTCTTTTTTCTTCTTTCGGCTGTTCCTGTTAGGGGTTATCACAGCAGGTCATCAGTTTCCATTTCTTCCTGTCCTCTGCATCTTGCTCTGTCACACCAACCACCTGCATGTCCTCTCTCACTACATCCATAAACCTTATCTTAAGTATTATTCTTTTCCTCTTGCCTGGAAGCGCCATCCTTAGCATCCTTCTCCTAATATATCCAGCATCCCTCATCAGCACATGCCCAAACCAACACAATCTGGTCTCTCTGGCTTTGTCCCCGAACTGTCCAATCTGAGATGACCCTCTAATATATTGATTCCTAATCCTGTCCATCCTCATCACATCCAATGCAAATCTTAACATCTTTAACTCTGCCACCTCCAGCTCTGACTCCTATCTTTTTGTCAGTGTCACCGTCTCCAACCCATATAACATAGCTGGTCTCACTACCCTCTTATAGTCTTTCCCTTTCACTCTTACTCTTACTCAGATCACGATCTGACACTCTTTTCCACCCTGCCTGCACTTTTCTTCACCTCTCTTCCACACTTGCCATTACTCTGAACTGTTGATCCCAAGTATTTAAACTCATCCACCTTTTCCAAAAATACTCCCTGCATCTTCACCATTCCTCTACCCTCCCTCACATTTACACACATATATTCTGTTTTAGCCCTGCTGACCTTCATTCCTCTCCTCCATAGAGCATATCTCCACCTCTCCAGGGTCTCCTCAACTTTTTCCCTACTCTCACTACAGATCACAATGTCATCCGCAAACATCATAGTCCACAGGGACTCCTGTCTGATCTCATCTGTCAACCTGTCCATCATCACTGCAAATAAAAAAGGGATAAGAGCTGATCATTGATGTAATCCCACCTCTACCTTTAACACATCCATCACTCCTACCGCAGACCTCACCACTATCACACTACCGTTGTACATATCCTGTACCACTCTTACATACTTTTCTGTCACTCCTGACTTCCTCATACAATACCACAACTCATCTCTAGACACCCTGTCATATGCTTTCTCTAAGTCCACAAAGACACAATACAACTCTTTCTGACCCTCTCTATACTTCTCCATCAACATTCTCAAACATAACATCTGTAGTGCTCTTTCCTGGCACAAAACCATACTGCTGCTCACTAATCATCACCACCCTTCTTAATCTAGCTTCCACTACTCTTTCCCATAACTTCATGCTGTGACTGATCAATTTTATCCCTCTGCAGTTACTATAGCTCTGTACATAACCCTTATTCTTAAAAATTGGTACCAAAATACTTCTTCTGCACTTCTCAGGCATCCTTTCACTTTCCAAGATATCATTAAACAGTCCTCTCACTTTCCAAGATATCATTAAACAATCTGGATAAAAACTCCACTGCCATTTCTCCTAAACACCTCTATGCTTCCACGGGTATGTCTTCTGGACCAACAGCCTTTCCTTTCTCCATCCTCTTTCTAGCTGTCCTTACTTCCTCATTGCTAATAAATTGGACTTCCAGATTCACTATCCCCACATCATCCAACCTTCTCTCTCTCATTCTCTTCATTTGTCAGCCCCTCAAAGTACTCTTTCCATCTACTCAACACACACTCCTCATTTGTGAGTACATTTCCATCATTATCCTTTATCACCCAAACCTGCTGCACATCTTTACTAGCTCGGTCCCTCTGTCTAGCCAACTGGTACAGGTACTTTTCTCCCTCCTTAGTGTCCAACCTTTAATTCAACTCTCCATGCGCTTTATCCTTAGCCTTCACCACCTCTTTCATCACCATATGCCTCATCTCCTTATACTCCTGTCTTCTACTTTCTTCATCTCTCTGACAATCCCACTTCTTCACAAACCTCTTTCTCTGTATCTTCTCCTTTACTTTTTCCACCACTAGGTCTCATTGTCCTCCTTCCTCTGTCCAGATGTCACACCATGCACTTTTCTAGGTGTCTCCCTTACCCGTTCTGCTGTTACCCAGCTCTTCAGTAACTCTTCAGTATCATCCAATGCCTGTCTAAACCCTTCCCTGAACACCTCACAATCATCCTTTTTCAGCTCTACCATTTAATCATTGGCACTGCCCTCAATCTCCTCCTCCTCTTCTTGATATTAAATCATCCTACAGACCACCATCCTATGCTGCCTAATTATGCTTTCCTCTGACACCACTTTACAGTCTCCAATCTCCTTCAGACTGGCCCTCCTGCATAGGATATAATCCTTCTTTGTGCATCTTCCTCCACTGTTTTATGTCACCCTATGCTCCTTCCTCTTCTTAAAAAAAAAGACTCACCACAGCCATGTCCACTCTTTTTGCAAAATCCACTACCATCTGACTTTCTGCATTCCTCTCCTTAACACCATACCTACCCAACACTTCCTCATCCCCTCTGTTCCCTTCACCAACATGCCCATTGAAATCTGCTCCAATCACCACTCTCTCACCCTTGGATACACTCAGCATCACTTCATCCAACTCACTAAAAATTTTTTCTTTCTCATCCATCGCACATCTAACTTGTGGAGCATATGCACTAACAACATTCATCATCACACCATCAATTTCCAGCTTCATAAACATCATTCTGTCTGACACTTTTTTCACCTCCAAAACACTCTTGGCATACTGTTCCTTCATGATAATCCCTATGCCATTTCTCCTCCCATCTCACCATGGTAGAACAATTTGAACTCACCTCCGATACACCTGATCTTACTCCCCTTCCATCCGGTCTCTTGCACTCACAATATATCAACCTCCCTTGTTTCCATCATATCAGGTAGATATCTCCCTATACCAGCCATACTGCCAGCATTCAAAGTTCCTAACCTCACTACTACACTCCTAACCTTCCTCCTCTCTTCCTGCCTTTGGGCATGCCTTTCCCCTCTTCTTCTCCTTTGGCCAACAGTAGCCCAATTTCCACCAACACCCTATTGGCTAACAGTACTAGTGGCAGTCTTTGTTAACCCGGGCCTCAACTGATCTGGTATGGAAGTTTATATTGTTGTCAGTATATGCCATTTGGCAAATGTTTTACACCGGATGTCCTTCCTGATGTAACTCACTCCATTTTTCCGGGCTTGGGACTGACACGACATGCACTGGCTTCTGCATCCTCAGTAGCTGGGTTTTCTTTTGTACCCCAGTCATAAGATAAAAATGAACAAGATGTATACTTGAGAGTCTGTCCTATCTGCTCATACCATGGGGGTTGAAGGATAGATGTAGTAGTCCTCAAATACTGACTTAAATCCAACTATAATCTGTTGGCAGACATCTCCTTTAAAAATAATCATAGATCTGACTTGCTATTTCACACAATCTTTAAATAGTCTAGAAATTTCAGTCTAAATCCCATTTTAAATGCATACCAGTATCTTTTCCTGGGACAAAATATAGCTTTCGTTAAAACAATAGAACTCAA
Organism: Protopterus annectens; assembly: GCF_019279795.1. NCBI lineage: Eukaryota > Metazoa > Chordata > Ceratodontiformes > Protopteridae > Protopterus > Protopterus annectens. The sequence continues at coordinate 933,682,832 of NC_056739.1, forward strand.
AACTAGCACCTTGCCTAAATTGTTGAAGTACGGTTAATGATTTTAGAAATATGAAATGAAATAATGCCAGCAGTTTTATCAAGTCGCTGATTCATGAATAGACTGCAAACAAGTAGGTGGCCAGCTATTGTATGTCCTGCAAAGTGGGAGTTTCGTAAAGAATGATTAAGTTCATGCTTTCTTTACCATGTCATTGATACATAAATACATGGATGGTTCCACATAGTGTCAGAGCATGCTTATGTGCATCATCCTAATCGTCATTGGCCAGTTATCTGCATCTACTGGTTGCTAGGAAACTTCAGAGTACTGCTATTCACAGAGTGGTCAGCTTAAGTAACTAAGAATATTGTCAACTTCTGTAAATTATATTACTTGTTTTACCTTTCGTAAATAATGACCCAAACTTGAAATCTCATTTGCTCATTCGAGTAGCTATTTATTTATTTATTTACTTTCTTATTAATTTGCATTTTCTTACCACAATAATCTGACTGGGTAATTCCCCGTCTTGGCAGAGGTTCTGTGAGTAAAGCTCCAGCAGTATGAATTATACAAGAGGAAACAGGTAGACATACTGAAAGACACACATCATTTACCAAAACATATTAACATAGCAATATTCATCGAGGAACAGTAGCCAAAGCAATGATTGTAATATATTTTCTGTCCAAGAAAATTGCACTCTGAAGTACTCTAAATATGAATTTCAGCCTGTGTGTATGGATGCATTTGGACAAAATACTGCTTCGCAACTAACTCCAACTCTGGTCTGATAAAAGTAGACTAGACCATATGTTAAAGGCTTTAGGTTAATGAGTTGTAATTGTAAACCTCAATTCTAGCTGCAAACAGTTTAATGACAGCATTATTGCTAATGTGTTTGCGTCTGTATGCCTGTAATGGAGAAACATGGATCGACAGGAAAATAGCATTAAAACAGGTAGTTGTTAAAAGCAGAATGTACTGATAGGTAGATCTCAGAAATACATAGGCTGTTCCAAGAAAGAGTACTTCTGAAATTGAAGTGCAAATGAATATCTGTCATTAACAGCTTTCAAGCACTAGATAAATTAATGTGCACTCTTTCCATACATTCAAATAATTCAACAGAAAACAGTGGAGGTTTAAGATGGTGATGAAAATTTACAGCTTTTACTTTAGAACATTACTGTAGGAGAAATTTACAAGGTGAATAAATGTGACAGTAGAAATCATGCAGTTTATATAATTTTATTTTCCTTTTTATTATTACTGTGACTGCATGGCATTATTGATTATTGAACTCCATGCAATGAAATCAATATCATCTCTTTATGTCTCAGATTCATTATGTTGTTTCCTATAGAATGCCAAGTTAAATATGTTGTCAGCTGCTCAGAGAAGCTCTTTTGGTAGGATGCCATGTAAATTGCTATCAACAACTAGTGTTATCCTTTATCTGCATCAGGTTTATCCACAGCAAAATCAGTATAAGCAGAAAACCTGAAAGAGCAGGATGATGGGGAAAAATATGCAACTGTTGAGGATATAGTTACTTTAGTAAACAATGTATCACAATTTAGTAATATGCAGATGAAGAGGGATATAAAGAAGTACAGGCCAGATAAGAAAGAATAAAAAAATAAAGCATTTCATAATATGAAATATGAAATATTAGGAATATAAACAATATGTGCAATGTCAGAATAGTACATTAGTTTATCAAAGAGGTGTCAAAGACTTTCACATCCCTGTGAGATACTTACTGAATGAAGTTTGGTAAGGAGGTGAGAACTGGTGTGCATAAGCAAGCAAGCAGCAGGTAACTTGACTAAAACTAGTAAAAGTACAAAAGGGAAAGACGTGAGGATGCAGTCTCATAGGTGAAAAAGGTCAAGAGGCATATCAGTGACAAGAAAACTGATGCTGACTTTTACGGCAGCTGGGAAGAAAGGATATTTATGTATTTATTCATATGTTTATTTATGTATCTATTTACATCTAAAAGAGTGTATTGATCTGTAGACCTAGGTGCTTAGACAGTTCATCCTACAACTCTACACTCTGATGAGGGTACTTATGCTAAGAGGCTCTTGCACTGGGTATCATTTGATTGTACAAAGGGTTTAAGTGTCTTAAAACTGACAGTGCACTGAAGTTTGGCCTTTCATTCTTTCTGATTGTTGAATAAATGTAGAGTTTATATGTATAAGTAAGGACATGTGGGGGCAAAGTTCCCCATATAGTGGGTGAAGTGGGACTTTCCCCCTACAAAAAGTTTTTTTTGTCCTTTTATTGCAGGCTTGAGTTATGTTTCTTAGTTTAAGAAAAGCCAGCAACTAATGACATGAATTTCAATGATACAGCCTAACATAGATAAACCATAAAGAGAGTATCCGATAAGACAATTTAAAATAACCACTAATGTATCAGCCAAGAACCAAAACTCACAAACAAAACACCAACTTGGCAAAACAGCCAGCCTTAAAAACAACAGTTGTTCTGATGAAGTCCCCATATTTGTGTGAACAAAACAGCTTAACTTTTATTAAATTTGTTACCTTATTTTATTACATTAAATTTTATCTTCAACACCTCATTTCAGCTATTGTTTCTAAGGCTTATCATTTTGCCAAAATTAAAAATAACGCAACAGCTATTAACCTGAAGAACGACTACAAATAATATTGGTTATAGATGCATGCAGTTCAGCAGCTGATTTATTACTATGAGTAATCAACGGCTAGTACACAAATAAACCACAATGGAAGATCTTACAGTAGGACCAATGGCAAACTGATACAAGCCAATCAAATAACTTCCTAAGAAAAGACCAGTAACTAAGAAAAGGGGAAGTAAAACAGATCCTTTCCAAGTGCTTTTGTCTATCACAATGCTGAGACTTTATCAGAATAGTTACAAAACAAATAACTCAAGTTTAGATAATGAAAAAATTACATGACAAAAAAATCATGTCAGTCAAATCACATGACCTCTCTCATACACTCAAGTTTATGTGCAGATATGAAGAATTCTAAACAAAATAAATATATTGAATAAATGTTCATTCTGTAAAACAAAGTCAGATAGCAAACAGACAAAAAGCTGTCACAGTTTGGCAACGGAGCACTATTAATACAAAGTGTTTCATTCAGTCCAGATTAGTTCTCAGTACTTGATTTGCTTCTCCCAGTCAGGAGTTGTACCTAAATAAATGAAAACAAGCTTTTGGAAATCAAACCATAAATGGATCCCATAAGTAAATACCACTTTTATCAGAAGCAACAAAAACAGAATTCCTATGGGTAATTTCATAAGCTGTCATAGGTTCATAGATTCATAGGTAGATACTAGACTATCTGCCCTGGGGCTTTTATAAGCCTAGCCAGAGTGTATTTGGCTTCCGCCTCCCTATTAGATTAGCCTACTGTGCCTCTGTAAAGTAGGTCACAGAAGGTACCCTTTTAAGATTCGTTTACTGTGCCTCTGTCTAGCAGGGACACAGAAGAGATCCCAGGGTGAATTTGCAATTTCCCATCCACACGTTCAGATTTCGGAACAGGGTCAGCGAGGGGCTATGTCTAACATGAATTGGGATTTTATTCCAGAGTGAGGGGAGCCTCTGGGAAATGAATCTGTCCCTCCAGCATGTCCTATTTATTTTTGTGCTGAGGTTTAGGTCCCTGGAGCGTGTAGCTCTAAGGGACTTGGATTTTTTGAGGTGGAGCATGTCCATTAATTCTGGGTTTGACATGGCTTTGTATGTCAGGCATAGATGGCCTCTGAGTAGGCGATAAGCAACTGAGTAGAGCTGGAATTTCTTTAGTCGAGCTGCATAGGACATCTGTTTGTTACCCATGATCCTCTTGGTGAGGTACTTTTGGGGTCTCTCCAGTTGCTGCAGGTGTCGGGTAAGGTACATCCCAAAAGGGGCATTGTATTCAATTATGGGCCTGATGAGTGATGAGTAGAGGGGCACAATGAACTCTCTTGATCTAGATGCGAACCCTTTCATGATAAGGTGGGCTATATAGAAGGTCTTTCTAACCACTTTGGCAACATGATTATCAAAGGAGAGATTACTATCTACGTTGATCCCCAAATCTCTAATTACTTCTTCCGTACTTAATGGATTACCACCTATGTGGTAATTTGTGGGCACCTTGTTTTTCCCAAAGGGGATGACTATACACTTTTTTGCATTTAGCTTGAGGCCATGGCTCTGGCACCAAGCATCCATATCTGTGAGACCCTTTCGGAGGATGCTTGTGTCAGCTGGAGATTCGATTATGGCCCCCAGTTTGCAGTCATCTGTAAACTTTGTCAGCCATAATCCCCCTGTGTTAGCCTGAACCTCAGAGAAGTATATACCGAACAAGAGAGGTCCCAGAACTGAGCCCTGTGGGATGCCACTTGTAACTGGTTTGGATTCGGACATGGCACCTGCGATTCTGACCATGTGAGTTATATCTCTGAGCCAGTTTGCAACCCATCTTGTGATATAGGGGTTGATATTTAAGCTGGTAAGCTTATTTATGATGCCCGAGTGGGGTATTGTGTCGAAGGCTTTTACGAGGTCCAGGTAGGCTGTGTGGACTACCTTGCCCTCATCTATGGCTTTGGTAACTGTTTCAAAGAAATCAACTAGGTTTAAGAGGCAAGATCTGCCCTTAACAAAGCGGAATTGGGTAGGGTCCAGTGTCTGGAGGCTCCCAATGTCTTTGTTTATGAGTTCCATGATAATACGCTCCATACCTTTACAGACCAGACTAGTCAGGCTTATGGGGCAATAGTTTCCAGGGTCCGTTGTGGCACCACCTTTGTAGAGTGGGACCACTGTAGCTGTATGCCATTCTTTGGGTACATATCCTGTAGTAAGGTTAAGTTTGAACAATGACTTAATGTGAGGGTTCAGTTCTTCTTGGAGCTCATGTAAGATACAGCCTGGGACACCGTCCGGTCCCATAGATGCTGTGTTTTTTTCTTTGGAGAGGGCAGCTTTCACCTGTGCATCTGTGATGTCAGGGAGGTTAAATTCAGTTGGGATAGGCATTTGCTCCTTTGCGGGGGAAGGGGGGAGAAGTTTAGGCTGAATCTGTCTGCCAGGATGTTGGCTATGTCTGTAGGTTTGGTATATTTTGTACCGTTATGCAACAACTCAGAGCATATCTGGGAGTTTCCACCCATGTTCCTGACATAACTAAAGAAGGCCTTGTGATTATCATTAGTGTCTAGGGCAATTTTTCTTTCGAAACTGGCCTTTGATGATTTTATGAGGGATCGAAGTTTCTTGCTAATACTGATCAGAGATGCCTTCCCTTTTTGGGATTTTGCTCTGTCATGTAGTAGCTTCCTCCTTCTGTTGTATAGCTTATTTATGGCCGGGGTCCACCAGACTGGTCTCCTTTTTCTGGAGGAGTGAGTCTTAGTTTTATTTGGGATAGCACAATCCATGCATTCCTGCAGGTGCTCATAGAATGCATTTGTAAAGGATTCTGCGGATTAGGCTGTATTATCCTCTGGCCCAGTGGCTTTGAAGGATTCCACCTCAGTCTTGAGAAGTGCAAAGTTGGCTTTTGAGAATTCTTTATAGTGATTTCCTTGGCTGGGGGTGGGGACAGGATATGGATGTCCAGGGAAATTTGTTTATGGTCTGATCTTACCAATGAGGGGTTTACCTCTGGTGTGGAACATAGAGTCCCCATGTTGGTGATGACCAGGTCCAATATGTTGTTCCCTCTTGTGGGAGTGGTGACCAGTTGTTCCATTGTGTTAGAGTTTATAAATTCAAGTAACCGTTGGCGGGTGATTGGGCTTGAGTAGTTTTCCCAGTCAATGTTTGGGTAGTTGAAGTCACCAAATAACATAGTGTTTGGAGAGACCTTCATATTCTCCAGTGTTCTCAGGAATGCAAGTGGGGTTCCTGTAATAGGGAGGGTGTTCTGTAGCAGGCTACAAACTGAAAGGCAGTTTTGCCCACTGTTAGTTGCACATGGATGGTTTCCGATGCTTCGTGCAGTGCCACTAACCTGGAGGTGTAGGTATCTTTGATGAATATAGATACTCCCCCTCCTTTTGTGCTTTGGTCCGAGTTTTGGGCCAAAACGCATGGTATGAGTTATAACCTGGTAGTGCTGGGGTGCTCTCAGGAGCCTTGAACCAGGTTTCTGTTACTGCACAGACATTGATTTTCTCCATACTGAGGAGAGCCTCGAGTGCGTGCATCTTGAGGTTTAGACTTCTGGCATTGAGTAGCATTACCTTTAGTTTTTTTATCCTTGGGTTGTCTATGGAGGTGGGTTTGTCCTTTGAGCCTTGCCTAAAAAAGGCACTATGGGGGTGGCAAGAGCCTTGGCCAGTATACAAAAGCCTAAGGGTGACAAGTGCAAGCCATCCCTAGCGAAGCAACGTGGCTTGTCGAGCATGTCATCCCAGGCTGACAGACACTGGATCCCCTTTGAATGACACCAATACTTTAGCCAATTGTTGAAACTGATCATTTTGTCTTTATACTGTGGCATCATTCTTGGTGAGGGCAAGATGCTACTCAAGGTCAGGGTCATACCAGCCTGGGCTACATGGTCAGAGAGCTCCTCTATGTCTCTTTTCATGTAGTCCAGGGAGGTACGTCTCAGGTCATTCACACTAGCATGGACAATGACGGAGTCATACTTGTACTTGCTTTGGAGTGACCTGAGTGCTTGCGTTATGTGGCGGATCCTGGCACCCGACAGGCAGCTTACAGTGACCTTCTCCTTGTTCAGTCTGGTGAGCGGGACATCAGTGTGCCGGACAATAGAGTCCCCTATAATAAGTGTATTTGGTGTGTTGTTTGGCCTTAAGGGCTGTGACTGTGAGGCACACTGATTTTATGAGATAGGTGATTCGTGGGTATTGTTGAGGGGTGGCTGCTGCTTGGATATCTGCTTAGGAGGTCTTTGCTGTTTAGGCAGATTTTTATTTAGAGCCTCCGAGTATGTTTTTGTGTGTTTATGTGTTGGGTATGCAGATGCAATAGGTCTGTGTGAGACTGGATTTGTGGTGTGGGTGGTTACCTTTTCCTCCTGACTGACTGTGCCAGTCTTAGGTTGAGAGAGCTCTGCCTCCAGTTTGGCTGTGTAACTGCATCTCTCACATGCATTTGAGTTTGATGGAAGGAGGAGAGGGTTGTCTGTGTACATAAGGCAATTGTAACATTGCCTTAGAATTCCCAGATTCACCAGCTGGACTGGAGAGTAACCTTGAAACTGACCCTTGGACATACCAGATTAGTATAGGGAACTGTTTTTTACTGATCAGATTAGGGAAGGGAACATCATTAGGTAATGTACTAGAAATGTTGGCATACTATGCATGCCCAGTAACTACTAACCCCTCCCCCTTTACAATTAACAGTCTAATGTTCCACAAACAGTTCAACACTTCTGCCACTTTATAGTAATGTCATGTGATTGTTACTGTCATGTGATTTTTCATTATTTGTAGCTGAGTTATTTGGTTTGTAACTATTATGATGAAGCTGAAGCCTCAGCATTAGAAGTAATGGAAATGCATAACTGAATTCATCTTACAATAGGAAAGAACTGTTGTCTTACCAAACTACAAAATAGCATGTAGTGCTATTTAATTCCAGCAATGCTTAATAAATATTATCCCACGTAGTCTGTAAATCCCAGAATATTCAACTTCTATATATTCTTTGGAATATGGTGTTGCTTAAAAGGCAAGCTAAAAAAATGGGATACAAGAAAAACATGTTGCAGTGGGAATTTGCACTGTTACATTATCCCACCCCCTCACTCATCAAAACATGGCATTCTTATCCTAATTAATCTTTTTTATTGATTAAACTATATAATACCCAAAACTACACTGACAGATTCAAATGTTATGGGATGGAAATAAAGAATTACCACATAAATATATCAAAGCTCACAAATTTATAATGTACAAACAAAACAAACATATTTTAAGAACTACTGTGGTAAAATTTTCAATTGTCTCCTGTAATGAACCTAACCTTTCTACGATCAGATAAATACAACTATTAAAAAAAATTATCTGAAGGCAAATACAATTAAATTGTTTTTATTTTTTCTAAACTTATGTTTTTTTTATTTAAGATATATATGAACTGTTTATGCATATATCAATTTTGGATATAGTTGCCTATAAGTTTTGTTTGTTCTTTTTATATGCTTCCCAGGATTCAAGAAGCTTGGCCAAGGGAGCCTTCTGAGCGTCCTCACTACAGATGGCACAGCATATGAATATGTATGAGGGCCACCACCACAACCTTAATGTGCACAGAATAAGTGTAGAGTGCAGGGGCATGTACAAGTGCTCTAGAGAAGCATAAACATGCCCGACACTTAAAACCTACTATGCCTACTAGTAGAGCCCACCCCTAATAGTAAGTCAATAATTCAGTGTCCGTGGATACCAAAATGTATGCTAAGCATTCTAGACTGTCCCCGTACAGTGAAATAAACTCGAAGTAGTAAACACACAAGCACGTGGTGGAATGTTGAGACCTCTCCCTAAATATCAAGCAAAGTGGCACTGTCATAATGAATAAGGCACTAGTAAGCAGGTGTAAGCACAAATAAGCAGCAGTAAACACATATAAGTACCAGAAAGCAAGTCTGAGTGCACTTGCGCTGGTCTAAGCAGTGCCCAGCATAGGAAGTGTATATAAGTATATACAGATATATAATATATATATATATATTGCGACATCTGTCCACTGCATAACCTGCAAAATATCAATTAAAAGTTAACTGGAGTGAAGTGTCAGTGTCATAATGAATAAGGCACTAGTAAGCAGGTCGCATATAAACACCAGTAAGCATGTGTAAGTGCGTTTATGGGGTATGTATTGCTTTACAGACACACACACACACACACACACACACACACACACACACACACACACACACACACACACACACACACACACACACGCACACACACACACACATATATATATATATATATATATATATATATATATATATATATATATATTTGTTAGACCGGGCTAGTCTAGCTGGATATATGTCCATTTTCAGTAGAGGCCCGTGGAGAAAAGCTCCAAGACAGATACAAACAGACAATAAGTGTTGTTACAAAAAAAGAAGTAGACATAGAAGATATTTTATGCATTTAACAGTACATTTCATAAAACTATATACAAAGTTTAGAGCAAGATAATATACATATGCTAGGGGCTAAAAAAGTAGTATCTAAGTTCTTACTAGATGCTTTCCATTGCACTACAGAAGATTAATTTAGTGGAGAGATAACAGCTAGAAAAATATTAGTAGCATTAATTATAGGTTAGTCAGGGTTGGTACAAGGGCACAGCCAGTGTCTTTTGAAGAAGGTTTTAAGTTTTTGTTTGAAGAGTGGTAATGAAGGAAGGAAGTAAGTTCATTAGGTAGAAGGTTCCAGTTTTCCCAGCTGTGTTTGAGAATAGAGAGTCCCCTGCCATGTTGTGAGACTTGTTGATGTTAACTAGGAGTTTATTTGATGAATGCAAGGTATTAAGATTTTTATAGGGGGTTATGAGGTCTGAGAGTATTGGAGTATTGTTTGGCTGGTAAAGGATCTTATGGGCAATTGTAAGTTGGTTGAATTGAAGCTGGTTTTGAAGTTCAAGCCATCTGATTTGTTTGAGATTCAAACAGTGATGGGTTCTGAAGGGTTTACCAGTAGAAAACCTGGCAATATTATGATAAGAGGTAGCAAGTTTGAGAAGATTCTTTTTGGATAGGTTAGTGTATATTGGTGAGGCATAGAGTAGAGTAGAGTAGACATTATATGGGAGTGGTCAATGGTAGTTCTTGCTATTGGTGTAAGGAAGGGTTTGACTCTGCACAGGGAGCCCATTTTTCTGTTAACTGATTTTATAGTGTTGTTAATGTGGATGTTGAAGTTAAGGTTGTTGTCTATTGTAATCCCAAGGAATTTGGTGGTACATTCTGGGTATATGAGGGTATCATTGTTAGAAATGACTGAGATATCTATTGGTGTGGACCTACAAGTAGGAGTAAAGAGCAGGAGCTTTGTTTTTTTGGGATTCAATAGGAAGCAGCGCTTTAAGAACCATGTCTCAACTATGCTAAATACCTTCTGGGGCATTGCAGTTCAGAAGCAGATTTAGCTGTGCAGATTAATGTAGAGTCATCTGCATATTTTATACAAGTTGCATTGGGAATAGCCAAGTAGAGATCATTAATAACAATTGAAAATAAGAGAGGACCTAGAATGGAGCCCTGTGGGACACCCACTGTGACTGGGAGTTGGGAGTTGGGAGTTGGGATGATAGATTATTTTTCCAGTGCACTGCTTGTTGCCTATTGCTCAGGTAGGAAGTAAACCACTTTACAGATTGAGTACCCAGGGAAAGTGATTTGAGATTTGAGATTATTGATAGGCAATCTGTGGTTTACCATATCAAAAGTCTTTGAGAGATCAATAAATAGTGCTGAAGAGAGTAGATTGTTATTACGGTTTCTATTAATGGTGTCTGTAAAGGATAGGAGAGCAGTGGTGGTACTATGGAATGGCCTAAAGCCATGTTGGCCCTTAGCTAGTACATTGTGTTGAGATAGATGGCCTATTAGCTGATGGTGAATGCTTTTCCATTATTTTTGCTAAGGGGATAGAAGGGCTATGGGTCTATAGTTAGAATATTCATTGGAGTTGCCACCTTTGTGTAGGATACTGTGTGAGATTTTCCAGCTAGCAGGATATATCCTTCTTTAATGGTTCTGTTTATCAGGATGGGTACAGAATAAGCTACTGCTTTAGCTGCTTTTTGTAGATATTCAGCTGGGATGTGGTCAGCGGAAGGGGTACATGGCTTCAGCTTTGCTAGGAGTTTGAAAATAAAGTTAGTCGATATAGGTTGCAATAGGAAGGTAGGAAGAGTGCTAGTTGTGGGGGTAGGAATGCTAGAGGTGTCAGGAGATAGCTGACTGTCTAGAGTTTGGATGGCATCTGTGAAGAAGGAGTTAAAGTCATTAGCAGTTTGGATGGGAGTCTCATGGTTAGCTCCTACTGGTGTTGGTGTACTGGAGTGTCCTGGGTATAAAAGTCTTTGATACTTGCCCAGAATCTTTGAGGGTTATTTTGGTGTGTTTGCTGTATTTTGTAGTAAAAGTTTTTTTTGTCTAAGAGTATGACTTTTTAGTTGCATTTCTTATTTGTCTAAATGTCTGTTGATCAGATGAGCTTTTGGTAGTTTGCCACCTAGTCCAGGCTTTATTTCTAAGTAGAATTTTTTGCCTGGTATCTTTGGTGAGCCATGAGTTTTGACCTAATTCTTATATTATGTATAGGTGCATGTTGGTCTAGGACAGTTAAGAATTTAGAGTTAAAGTATTGGACAGCCTCCTCCAATAGGGTTTTAGATAAGTCCAATTACAGGCACTAAGTTCACTCAGAAATAGTTCTTGTTTAAAATGCTTGTTGGAACGTAAAGGCCTATATGATGTTGGATGGGAGATATCTATTTTTTGCCTGTTTATATAGGTTAAGCAATGGTCACCCATCATCGGGGAAGATACCTACTTTGTACACTTGATGGTGGTTATTAATGATAAACCAGTCTAAGGTGCTCTTTTTTTTGGTTTGGTTTGTTAATTCTAGTTAGGGAGGTGATGGTCTGAGAGAAGCCATGAAGGTTAATATGAGAAGTAGGATGCTCAGTATTGATGCACTTCCACTCTATATTGACATCATCTAGGATTATAGTTTCTTGTGGGAAGGTTGCTGTGACCCAGCTAAGAATATCCTCTAAGGTGCTAATATTATTTCCAGGAGGCAGATAAATGCATAAGATATTTATGGATTTATTAGAATTAAGCTGAATCTTGGAAATAAAGATATCTGCATTTTTTGTAGGTGGGGTATAAGGTGAGGTGGTAAGTTGTAGCACTTCCTTGAAAAGAATAGCTACTCCCCCTCCCTTTCTTTTTGTACGGTGATGTCTCAAAATATTATATCCTGGTGGGATAATCTCATTATCTTGGGTTTGTGGTTTTAACCAAGTTTCTGTTAAATATAGAATGTCAAAAGAGTATATGTCTAAGAGAGAATGGAGATGAGGAACTTTGTTGTTGATGCTTTGGATATTGAGATGTGCTATCAGGAGAGAGTTGGAGAGTTTTATGGGGCTGAGTGGGATAGAGGATTGGAGGTATAAAGATCTAGGTAGGACATTGGGCCTGGGTTAGGATGGATATCATCATTTTGTAAGGATTGATTTTTAGAATGTACTATAATGTAGATTACTTATTAGAAACTGATATTTCTTGGTTGAGGGATTATAGTATTTAATGTGGGATAGTCTGGAACTTTGCAAGTAGGTAGCCAAGTGCAGATATTATATTTATATTATTCAGACAGATGGGTTATTGTGAGGCTGTTTGTTGTTTAGGTGGGTAGTGGAACTGAGTAGATTAAAAGTTCAAAAGAGGTTAAGTGATAGGCTGAGGTTATAAAAGATATTAGTTAGTAAGTAGTAGTTTAGCTAGTACTGAGGTAGTTGTGGTAGGCATGGTGAGTACATTTGGTTATGGTGTATTAATGATAGCTAAGGTCAAGCTGGAATAGACAAGGTTTGAGTGGTAAGGCTAGAAGGAAAAAGTACTAAGTAGTTCGAGCTATACTTGTTTAGGTGCAGTAATAAAGGTGTGGTGTTAATGGTCTTCAAGGTAGGAGTATGTGTTGTTGGATTGGAGATGTGTGGCCAAGTATAAGTTTAGGGGCACTGAGGGTGGGTGGAATTATAGATAACATACTCCACAGAAATAGATTTCTCCACTCATAGTCTCCTCCTCTTTTCCTTGTAAACAAATATAACCCTATCTCTTTCTTTACCACTCCTCTCTAATAGCCAGTTCCTTTCCTCTTAACTACTCCCTTAAATACACCCCTTGTCTAGACATGCCCTCCCCAATCCTCTATACCCTCCAGGCCCCATGTTCCCTTGTACTCCTAATTCCCTTTTACTATGCTAGTTCTTACTCCTCCAAAGCACCCCCAAGTCTACCTTCTACTCACACTATCCCACTGACTCACCTGCAACCACATTCATGCACTCATTTCCACTCTATATCCTCTTCTCTTATTCCACCTAACCTATCCCAAACAATTCTCCACCACAACTAAAACTTTTACTCCTAAACTACTGCTAGCTCCACCAAGTACTATATAAACCCAAATGGCTAAAAGTTATCCCCTGTAATGTCCTAGCCTTAGCTGGAGATATTCATCCCAACCCCGGTCCTTGTTCCACTACAAACAACTCCTTCTCCACCCCCTTCTTGTCCCACTACAAACAACCCCTTCCCCCCATCCCCTTCTTCTTCTGTCTTCTCCCACAACACTCAAGTTCTTCACAATCAACACCAAGAGCCTCAACAACAAAGTACACCAAGTACAAGCTTGAATAAGCCATAACCAACCTGACATCTTAGCCATCACTGAAACCTGGCTAAAACCCCATTTTGCTGACTCCGAAATCTTACCTCCTGGTTTCCATATCCTCAGAAATGACCGATAAAAAAAAAATGTTGCGACACTGCTGTAATCTACTCTAAACTTCTTACCTTAATCCCTCTTCAAATTCCAACCTCACAATTAAAAAATACTGAACTAACAGTCAGTCTTCTAAGAATGAATAAACATAAGAATATCTGCATTATTTCCCTATATATCTCCCCAGTGACAACATCTGTACTCTTGAAGATATTCTTCAATGCGCCTCAACTGAAATTAATTATGAAACTTACATTCTATGTGCTGTTAATATTGCTTGGAATAAAATCAACACTCCCTCTCTCTCCCTATCCATTAACCTCTACAGCTTTACCCAAGTAATCCACTCTATCACCCGACCTAACAAAATACACCCCCCAGGATCCATTATAGACTGGATCCTAGTTACCCATCCAAACAAAATAACTCACTCTGGCACTATCCCAGACACCTTTAGCGACTATCTCCCTGCTTTCATTCATCACTCAGCTACCTCCACCCCATATCAGCACCATTACATTCCCACTCGCAATCTTAGCAACTTTAACCCCATAACTTTCTCAAATGTTTTCAAACAAATGAACTGGCAAATCCTAAATACCCTTCCCCTTGACAAAGCTTTAGAACATTTCAAATCTGTCTTCCTAGACACTCTTAACTCCCTAGCCCTCTAAGAAACAAAATAATTAAAGCTAATACTGCTCCTTGGGTGTCCAAAGAAACAAAACAAATCATGCATCAGAGGGACAAATCCTGGAAGCTTTACCAGAAGAATAAAATGCCTATTACCCTGCTCCAATACAC